>NC_091382.1:2919880-2987216 GCF_038502225.1 Cherax quadricarinatus
TCGTTATCTACCTGGAGAGTATTCCAGGGATCAAGGCCCCCGGCGGCCGGGTCCATGGCCAGGCCTCCTTATGTTGCCTGGAACGATGTTATTACAGCGTTCTACCTCCAAATGTTCCACGAACAAGGTAAGAACAGATGGGTACACATTCCCATAACACACTGCTCTATATACAAGTGTTGTACCTGGGTCTTCCTCCTCAAGCATAACAATGAACTCGCTTGACGGTTCATTCCGGGAAGGTAATTGTCACGGAGACAAAGATAGAGTTTTAGCAATGCTTACTTTCTCTTTCTTCTACTCAGAATTTTGATGCTTTCGTCGATACATTTGCAGAATTTACTTTATTACCCTGGATAGTTGCCGTCTTCCAACCTACTACCTGGTGTCTCATTACAGGATAGTAGCACCTCCCTGGATAGTTGCTGTCTTTCAGCCTACTACCTGGTGTCTCATTACAGAATAGTAGTACCTCCCTGGATAGTTGCCGTCTTCCAGCGTACTACCTGGTGTCTCATTACAGGATAGTAGTACCTCCCTAGATAGTTGCTGTCTACCAACCTACTACCTGTTATGTCTCATTACAGGATACCTGGAGTATACCTGGAGTGGGTTTTGGGGGATCAACGCCCCTGCGCCTCTGTCTGTGACCAGGCCTCGTGTAGTACCTCTCTGGATGTTTGATGCCTACCAGCCTACTTACTACCTGTTGGCACTGGTAACCAGGTGGCAGTGTGCCGAGGGAGGGAACGGCTATAACGTGACAACATTGCTCATACAGTCCAAATCACAATTCATTCACATTCAGAAAACAGATAGTTCTGTGAATCTGGGTAAAGAATATAATACCAGAATCACTGAAGACATGTTGTGATGACATGACTGAGTCCTGTCTACTCAGCCTCCCATTACAGGAACAGCTGTAATATTTACAGAGTGCCTGGATGTATTACGTCATGCAGCACTGTCAACTGTACGTACACACATACTAACAGTGTACGTATCTTACTGTACAGCACAAAGCCCACATAAGCCATCACAGCCTGGTTGACCTGGCACTTGGCAGCTGTAGAGATCGCTTTCCCTTGAACACTTCTACACTTGTTCCATCAATATTCCTGACGTACGCTGACAGCATGCTGAAGTTATTTTAACCACGGATGTTGACACAGTTCTCTTATTGTACCCACGGCGCCCTTACTTTTCACTGGGTCTGTTTTACACTTTCTCTAATATCTCTCACTCCAGTACATTATTCTAGTGCTGTAAAGGTTTGGGACCAGTCCCTCCAAGATCTTCCAGGTATATATATATATATATATATATATATATATATATATATATATATATATATATATATATATATATATATATATATATATATATATATATATATATGCAATAAGATCACAGTAAACAGGTGATTTCAAAATATGCAAAACAACCACTCTGAAAGAATAGAGAAATTCCAAGCGCTTTCGTGACTACTCACATTATCCTTGATAATGTGAGTAGTCACGAAAGCGCTTGGAATTTCTCTATTCTTTCAGAGTGGTTGTTTTGCATATATATATATATATATATATATATATATATATATATATATATATATATATTATATATATATTATATATATATACACACACACACACACACACACACACACACACACACACACACACACACACACACACACACACATCTTTTCACCTTACGGAGCACATTCCCAGTACTTTGAAGCATTCATGGTAGTTTTTATACTGATTTGCATCCTTGCGAGCAGTAAATTACCAGTGTACATTTTGCAGCTGAGGCATTTCCCTGCCTTCCACGAAGTCGTGACACTGAACAGTATCTCTCCCCTGCCTTCCACGGAGTCAACACTGAACACCATCTACCCTGCCTTCCACGGAGTCGTCAACACTGAACAGTAAACAACCCACTGTAACTCGTTCTTATTTTACCCACGTCAAATTTTTGAAGTTTTGCTAATGGCAATTTTGACGTATCCTGTTTCACTTCAAATCATGTTGTCTTGCTTATAATTAGGGCAAGTTAATTTAAGCTTACATAAACCTATAAAGCGCATACTTAAACCATAAACAAGAAAATTAAACAGAATCGGCAGTTACGTTTTGTTTTACGAGGCGACCGAGGAAAAAATATAGTCGAGGGGGAATAGTTATACTTGGTTTATGTGTATCAGAAGTGTGAATGATAAGAATGAGAAATATAAACCATAGTAACGAAGAACAGAGTGGGTTTAGAGAGGGATGAAGTGTGTGTCAAGGTTTTACACTAAAAGACCATTTTTGTGCAGGAAACAGAGAGAAAGAACATTAGTCTGACATGACAGTCTGGTCCTTCAGTGTTTGACCTGGGTATGTTGCGTGGGGGGAGGGGGACCTTCCTAGCGACAGTAACAACTGCAGTAGTAACAGAAGCAAAAACAACGCAACAGTAACAACAGCTAGCAGTCATGGTTGTAATCACTCCCACAAGATTAATAAAATCAGCAACGCTAGCATGCCGCAGCTGGAACTGCCGCAGCTGCCGCCACACCAATTGGTCAATAGCCAGTGCCTCAGCGTAGTCCCTCTGCGAAAATATCTTAACACTGTAAATAGCAAGTCACAGGGATGTTGGGAAGTATTTCTTCAGTTGCAGAGTAGTCAGGAAGTGGAATAGTTTGGGAAGCGATGTAGTGGAGGCAGGATCCATACATAGCTTTAAGCAGAGGTATGATAAAGCTCATGGTGCAGGGAGAGTGACCTAGTAGCGACCATTGAAGAGGCGGGGCCAAGTGCTATGAATCGACCCCTACAACCACAACTAGGCGAGTACAACAACTAGGCGAGTACAACAACTAGGCGAGTACAACAACTAGGTGAGTACAACTAGGCGAGTACAACAACTAGGTGAGTACAACAACTAGGCGAGTACAACAACTAGGCGAGTACAACAACTAGGCGAGTACAACAACTAGGCGAGTACAACAACTAGGCGAGTACAACAACTAGGTGAGTACAACTAGGCGAGTACAACAACTAGGTGAGTACAACAACTAGGTGAGTACAACAACTAGGCGAGTACAACAACTAGGTGAGTACAACAACTAGGTGAGTACAACAACTAGGTGAGTACAACAACTAGGTGAGTACAACAACTAGGTGAGTACAACAACTAGGCGAGTACAACAACTAGGCGAGTACAACAACTAGGCGAGTACAACAACTAGGCGAGTACAACAACTAGGTGAGTACAACTAGGCGAGTACAACTAGGTGAGTACAACAACTAGGTGAGTACAACAACTAGGCGAGTACAACAACTAGGTGAGTACAACAACTAGGTGAGTACAACAACTAGGTGAGTACAACAACTAGGCGAGTACAACAACTAGGTGAGTACAACAACTAGGCGAGTACAACAACTAGGCGAGTACAACAACTAGGCGAGTACAACAACTAGGCGAGTACAACAACTAGGCGAGTACAACAACTAGGTGAGTACAACAACTAGGCGAGTACAACAACTAGGTGAGTACAACAACTAGGCGAGTACAACAACTAGGTGAGTACAACAACTAGGCGAGTACAACAACTAGGTGAGTACAACAACTAGGTGAGTACAACAACTAGGTGAGTACAACAACTAGGTGAGTACAACAACTAGGCGAGTACAACAACTAGGTGAGTACAACTAGGCGAGTACAACAACTAGGCGAGTACAACAACTAGGCGAGTACAACAACTAGGCGAGTACAACAACTAGGTGAGTACAACTAGGCGAGTACAACAACTAGGTGAGTACAACAACTAGGTGAGTACAACAACTAGGCGAGTACAACAACTAGGTGAGTACAACTAGGTGAGTACAACAACTAGGCGAGTACAACAACTAGGTGAGTACAACAACTAGGTGAGTACAACAACTAGGTGAGTACAACAACTAGGTGAGTACAACAACTAGGTGAGTACAACAACTAGGCGAGTACAACAACTAGGCGAGTACAACAACTAGGCGAGTACAACAACTAGGCGAGTACAACAACTAGGTGAGTACAACTAGGCGAGTACAACAACTAGGTGAGTACAACAACTAGGTGAGTACAACAACTAGGCGAGTACAACAACTAGATGAGTACAACAACTAGGTGAGTACAACAACTAGGTGAGTACAACAACTAGGCGAGTACAACAACTAGGTGAGTACAACTAGGCGAGTACAACAACTAGGTGAGTACAACAACTAGGCGAGTACAACAACTAGGTGAGTACAACAACTAGGCGAGTACAACAACTAGGCGAGTACAACAACTAGGTGAGTACAACAACTAGGTGAGTACAACAACTAGGTGAGTACAACAACTAGGTGAGTACAACAACTAGGTGAGTACAACAACTAGGTGAGTACAACAACTAGGTGAGTACAACAACTAGGTGAGTACAACAACTAGGTGAGTACAACAACTAGGCGAGTACAACAACTAGGTGAGTACAACTAGGCGAGTACAACAACTAGGTGAGTACAACAACTAGGTGAGTACAACAACTAGGTGAGTACAACAACTAGGCGAGTACAACAACTAGGCGAGTACAACAACTAGGTGAGTACAACAACTAGGTGAGTACAACAACTAGGTGAGTACAACAACTAGGTGAGTACAACAACTAGGTGAGTACAACAACTAGGTGAGTACAACAACTAGGCGAGTACAACAACTAGGTGAGTACAACAACTAGGTGAGTACAACTAGGCGAGTACAACAACTAGGTGAGTACAACAACTAGGCGAGTACAACAACTAGGTGAGTACAACTAGGCGAGTACAACAACTAGGCGAGTACAACAACTAGGTGAGTACAACAACTAGGTGAGTACAACAACTAGGCGAGTACAACAACTAGGTGAGTACAACAACTAGGTGAGTACAACAACTAGGTGAGTACAACTAGGTGAGTACAACAACTAGGTGAGTACAACAACTAGGCGAGTACAACAACTAGGCGAGTACAACAACTAGGCGAGTACAACAACTAGGTGAGTACAACAACTAGGTGAGTACAACTAGGTGAGTACAACTAGCTGAGTACAACTAGGCGAGTACAACAACTAGGTGAGTACAACTAGGTGAGTACAACAACTAGGTGAGTACAACTAGGTGAGTACAACTAGGTGAGTACAACTAGGTGAGTACAACAACTAGGCGAGTACAACAACTAGGTGAGTACAACAACTAGGCGAGTACAACAACTAGGCGAGTACAACAACTAGGCGAGTACAACAACTAGGTGAGTACAACAACTAGGTGAGTACAACAACTAGGCGAGTACAACAACTAGGCGAGTACAACAACTAGGCGAGTACAACAACTAGGTGAGTACAACAACTAGGTGAGTACAACAACTAGGTGAGTACAACAACTAGGTGAGTACAACAACTAGGTGAGTACAACAACTAGGTGAGTACAACTAGGCGAGTACAACTAGGCGAGTACAACAACTAGGTGAGTACAACAACTAGGCGAGTACAACAACTAGGTGAGTACAACAACTAGGCGAGTACAACAACTAGGCGAGTACAACAACTAGGCGAGTACAACAACTAGGTGAGTACAACAACTAGGTGAGTACAACAACTAGGTGAGTACAACAACTAGGTGAGTACAACAACTAGGTGAGTACAACAACTAGGTGAGTACAACAACTAGGTGAGTACAACAACTAGGTGAGTACAACAACTAGGCGAGTACAACAACTAGGCGAGTACAACAACTAGGTGAGTACAACAACTAGGCGAGTACAACAACTAGGCGAGTACAACAACTAGGCGAGTACAACAACTAGGCGAGTACAACAACTAGGCGAGTACAACAACTAGGTGAGTACAACAACTAGGTGAGTACAACAACTAGGTGAGTACAACAACTAGGTGAGTACAACAACTAGGTGAGTACAACAACTAGGTGAGTACAACAACTAGGTGAGTACAACAACTAGGTGAGTACAACAACTAGGTGAGTACAACTAGGTGAGTACAACAACTAGGTGAGTACAACAACTAGGTGAGTACAACAACTAGGTGAGTACAACAACTAGGTGAGTACAACAACTAGGTGAGTACAACAACTAGGCGAGTACAACAACTAGGTGAGTACAACTAGGTGAGTACAACTAGGTGAGTACAACAACTAGGTGAGTACAACTAGGTGAGTACAACAACTAGGTGAGTACAACTAGGTGAGTACAACAACTAGGCGAGTACAACAACTAGGTGAGTACAACAACTAGGTGAGTACAACAACTAGGTGAGTACAACAACTAGGTGAGTACAACTAGGTGAGTACAACAACTAGGTGAGTACAACTAGGTGAGTACAACAACTAGGTGAGTACAACTAGGTGAGTACAACAACTAGGTGAGTACAACAACTAGGTGAGTACAACTAGGCGAGTACAACAACTAGGTGAGTACAACAACTAGGTGAGTACAACAACTAGGCGAGTACAACAACTAGGTGAGTACAACAACTAGGTGAGTACAACAAGGTGAGTACAACAACTAGGTGAGTACAACAACTAGGTGAGTACAACAACTAGGTGAGTACAACAACTAGGCGAGTACAACAACTAGGTGAGTACAACTAGGCGAGTACAACAACTAGGTGAGTACAACAACTAGGTGAGTACAACAACTAGGTGAGTACAACTAGGTGAGTACAACAACTAGGTGAGTACAACAACTAGGTGAGTACAACAACTAGGTGAGTACAACAACTAGGTGAGTACAACAACTAGGTGAGTACAACTAGGTGAGTACAACAACTAGGTGAGTACAACTAGGTGAGTACAACTAGGTGAGTACAACTAGGTGAGTACAACAACTAGGCGAGTACAACAACTAGGTGAGTACAACAACTAGGTGAGTACAACAACTAGGTGAGTACAACTAGGTGAGTACAACAACTAGGTGAGTACAACTAGGTGAGTACAACAACTAGGCGAGTACAACTAGGTGAGTACAACAACTAGGTGAGTACAACAACTAGGTGAGTACAACTAGGCGAGTACAACAACTAGGTGAGTACAACAACTAGGTGAGTACAACAACTAGGCGAGTACAACAACTAGGCGAGTACAACAACTAGGTGAGTACAACTACGTGAGTACAACAACTAGGTGAGTACAACAACTAGGTGAGTACAACAACTAGGTGAGTACAACAACTAGGCGAGTACAACAACTAGGTGAGTACAACAACTAGGCGAGTACAACAACTAGGTGAGTACAACAACTAGGTGAGTACAACAACTAGGTGAGTACAACAACTAGGCGAGTACAACAACTAGGCGAGTACAACAACTAGGCGAGTACAACAACTAGGTGAGTACAACAACTAGGTGAGTACAACAACTAGGTGAGTACAACTAGGTGAGTACAACTAGGTGAGTACAACAACTAGGTGAGTACAACAACTAGGTGAGTACAACTAGGTGAGTACAACTAGGTGAGTACAACAACTAGGTGAGTACAACAACTAGGTGAGTACAACAACTAGGTGAGTACAACTAGGTGAGTACAACTAGGTGAGTACAACAACTAGGCGAGTACAACAACTAGGTGAGTACAACAACTAGGCGAGTACAACAACTAGGTGAGTACAACAACTAGGCGAGTACAACAACTAGGAGAGTACACAACCAGATCAGATTCTGCTGTCGAAGCATCTAGTTTAATATGCATCTCCATATCCTTCTCGTAGGCGGCAGAACATGAACGTAAGGAATGAACCTCGATGGAAGGAAACAGGAAGTAAACAGTAATTGTCCACGAGTAGTCAATATGGGAAGGAGTGACAAGCGGGGTTCCACAAGGACGGGTATTAGGACCAGTACTTTCTGATATACGTGAATGACTTACTAGATGGATAGAATCTTGTGCATCCCTGGATATGTGGGTTAATGAGACGCAACCAGCAACAGCATGGCTGACCAAGAAACACCAACAAGCCTAGTACCAAGCTACACGAGCAGGAAATGTCTGGAAACCCACCAAACGCATATCAAAGGTAGCCATTGCACTGTACCTTAACCGCCTAAGAAGAATAAAGGAATAGATATCGAGGTTACCTGGAGGTTATTCCGGGGATCAACGCCCCCGCGGCCCGGTCCATGACCAGGCCTCCCGATGGATCAGGGCCTGATCAACTAGGCTGTTACTGCTGGCCGCACGCAGTCCGACGTACGAGCCACAGCCCGGCTGATCCGGCACCGACTTTAGGTATCTGTCCAGCTCTCTCTTGAAGGCAGCCAGGGGTTTATTGGCAATTCCCCTAATGCTTGATGGGAGGCTGTTGAACAGTTTTGGGCCCCGGACACTTATGGTGTTTTCTCTTAGTGTACCAATGGCGCCCCTACTTTTTATTGGCGGCATTTTGCATCGCCTGCCCAGTCTTTTACTTTCGTAGGGAGTGATTTCTGTGTGCAGATTTGGGACCATTCCTTCCAAGATTTTCCAAGTGTCAAGGGATTTTTTCTAAGTGGTATATTCAGTGTTTGTATATCAAGTTTCACTGTGTACACATGATCAGGACCCTATCAGAGTTCAGAAACAAGTCCTCATGTACCACCTTATGTACATGATGTCCTGTAATATGTAACCTAACAAGATGCTACAGTTAATCAACCTGCGTGTACTTACACAAGGTGAATATGTTCCTAGAGTACAATAATCATTGTCTAGGAGTTTGTGTTCATTTTAGTCCCAAGTCCGAGTCTCGTCACACTGGCAGACTACCAGTCAAGGGAGACGTAGCAATAATATATACTTTATATAATGGTTATAATCATAACCATATTTGTTAAACGGGTGGAAGGGTAAGCCAGTGGAAGGCCGCCGGGGAGGTATTTATTTCCTGTTCACCTAGCAGCAAATAGGTACCTGGGTGTTAGTCGACTGGTGTGGGTCGCATCCTGGGGGACAAGATTAAGGACCCCAATGGAAATAAGTTAGACAGTCCTCGATGACGCACTGACTTTCTTGGGTTATCCTGGGTGGCTAACCCTCCGGGGTTAAAAATCCGAACGAAATCTCTCTCTCTCTCTCTTGTCAGATGACCAAAAGCTCCAGCTGCGGGTCGTCATATGACAAGGACCCGCGCGTCAGGAAACACTTGTCCTTCAGTCACGTGTAAATACTGCACATGACGTGGGTTACTACTGCAGCGAACTAATAATATTACAAACTTTGGTTCCGCAGAAAGACTTAAAAGTATGTTAAGTCCCCAGAGCACGTGTGACCCCATCCCTCTCCCCCCCTTCCATTATAGCTAGTTCCCCATCATGAGGGAGGGAGAGAAGAGAGAGAGAAAAGAGGAGGGGGAAAGAGGAGGAAAGGAGACAGAAGGAAAAGAAGAATGAAAGGATAAGCGAACGAAGGACTGAGGAAAAGATAGGAAAGGATGAAGGATGGAGAGAGAGAAAGAGAAAGAGAGAAAGAGAAAGAGAGAGAGAAAGAGAGAGAAAGAGAGAGAGAGAAAGAGAGAAAGAGAGAGAGAAAGAGAGAAAGAGAAAGAGAGAAAGAGAGAAAGAAAGAGAGAAAGAGAAAGAGAGAAAGAGAGAGAAAGAGAGAAAGAGAAAGAGAAAGAGAGAGACAGAGAGAGAAAGAGAGAAAGAAAGAGAGAGTAGGAGGTGAAAATATAACATCTAGTGTAACTCTTACTGCCTGAGAATTACATTTACGCTGCTACCAGGAGATTAGGGTAGCTGGCAGGCGTCGCTTCTCAGTGTAGTCACCAGTACACACCCACATACCACACGTACTCCGTAGTTTGGAATTTGGCACTAAGTACGCCTTGGCCACTCGTAGCTAGGCTAGCCGTCTGGGCACGCGAACCTACACAACACCCATTCGCAGCTTCACCTAAAAGAGGCCCTAGAGTAGGCCTACTGGCTCAAGTTGTAAGATAGCATATATTCGTAAGTTTGTTTAGGCCCAGGTACAACATTACAATTATCAGCCTCCCACCAGGTATAAGGGAAATTGAAGATTGAGACACTTATGTAGCATATGGGAATCTTTATTCAGGAAACGTTTCGCCACACAGTGGCTTCATCAGTCCAATACAAATAGGAAGGCGTAAGGAGAGGAGGAGTATGAGGTAATCAGTCCCTCGGCCTGGAGTCGATATGTTCAGTCCATCAATCTATCAATCTCTTTGTATTGGACTGATGAAGCCACTGTGTGGCGAAACGTTTCCTGAATAAAGATTCCCATATGCTGCATAAGTGTCTCAATCTTCAACTTGTCGGTTTTTCAAACCATTTCATCACATAAGGGAAATTACCAATAAACCCCTGGTTGTCTTCAAGAGGGAGCTGGACAGATACCTAAAGTCAGTACCAGTAGTAACAGTCTAGTTGATCAGGCCCCGATCCACCGGGAGGCCTAGTCCAGGACTGGGCCGCGGGGGCGTTGACCCCCGGAATACCCTCCGGGTATACCCCAGGTAAATTACCTAGGATAACCCCAAACAAGTCAGTAATTACCATATTAGATTTTTAACTAAACTGACAATTTTCACGACATACTTTACCTATTACGGTAGTTTTAAGAGGCGTTTTCCTCCAGGAACTTCATCACAGTAGCTGGGTAATGTTCGTGAAGTAGACAGGTCAGGTTCGGGAACTGGGTCACCTGCACGTAGGATCAATCTTGATAAAACTGCGGAGATGAATGAGCCAGTTTATTTTGTGAACTGGTGTCGATATTTCCGATCAATGGTGATTCTAGGCAAAGTCTGCTGCGCTGGTCTGCTTAATAAATAAGTCTGCTTCAAGGAAATTCATCACGTGGTTACCAGTGTTGTGATATACTGTGCACGAACTGCTGCGTCTAGCATGTTAGTGTCCTGGGATGACCTTCCCTGTGACTGTCTCACACCAGACCTTGGTTAGAAAATATTGCAAGTGTGTTCCTTGATTCTTCTGTTGAATGAATGCATGATGTGTTCCTTGATTCTTCTGTTGAATGAATGCATGATGTGTTCCTTGATTCTTCTGTTGAATGAATGCATGGTGTGTTCCTTGATTCTTGTGTTGAGGGTATGCGTGTGTTCTTGTGTTCATGTTCCTGGACATTTCCCCCAAACAGCTGTAGTGGTGATCGATGTTGACAAACAGTACAAAATACAGACACGAGGGGAAAAAATGAAATGCAATATAACGCAATCCTTCAAAGCGACTGCATTGTACGTCTATTTCAGTTCTCTAGGAGGAGTCGGATACTGCATTTGTCTTCCGCCATCATAACCGCGGTTATGGTCTTCTGTAAGTCCCTGGTAATAGTGGAGGTAATGTTTGTGACTCTGATGTTGAGTTGGCTCAGGTGTTGGCCAACATACTGGTCTGCTGACCTGGAGGGCTATGTATTGGCTAGCTTCGGAATCTGGTGCTATGTAGAATATTTCTCTCTCGCAGTCAATGACAAAGTGCCTCCGGTAATCTAGTTCTGTGAAGACGCTGTAGATGCAGACGTACTCTTGTCTGAGGAACGTGGAAAAGGAGATCTAGTGAACTCTTGAAGAGAGTGGAACGTTACCACAATAACGTGTCACAGTTGCACTTTAATCCTTTTAAATAACACTGTCGGTAATTCTACCAACGTTATTACATAGAAAAGCTTATGATAGTTTTTACTGATCGTGACGTCCAGGAAACTAGTCTTCCAGGTGTGTCCTTTCAGCACCTTAACCTGGGCGGACCCATCGAGTTCATGTCGGTGAGAATCTTTACCACGAAATCCAAAGAAACTGGACGAGTCTCCAGACTGCGGGACTGACCACCTCAAACCAACTACCTCAAGGCTGAGACTGATCACATAATAGTTACCTCACCACTGCTGCTATTGTCTCCCGAGTTTAGAAACCTGTGTATCTGACTGAAGAAACCTACTATAGAGGCGATACACTTCGGAAATAAATCTAAGCATTGCACAAGTGTGGTTGGAAGGTGTGGGACGGGGGTTAATGGCGTGGTTGGAAGGTGTGGGAGGGGGTTAACGGCGTGGTTGGGGGTACATGACATCACGGGAGAGACAAACACACAAGTAACATCTATCAGATTACTCGAGTCACGAGTTTAGTGGGTCACCAACTTACCCCCCTCCCTACATAACCCCCTTCCATCCAGCACGCCCCCCATACCGCACGCCCCCTGCCCCACCCCCGCTAAATCAATACCATGCGGGTACTGCCTGCCAACCTTACCACCAGCAGCACTGTACTCCACTACTGCTGCTGCACTGTTCACCACTCTCTTAATCCCACACTCTCCTACAATGAACGTATTCTTGGGGTTGTTAACCCCGGATGGTTAATAGCCCTGAAGGGTTAATAACCCAGGATAATCCAAGATAGGAAAAATGAAGCATTTGAAGCTAAGAAGACCAAGAAGGAAGTCTTCGGATTGACACAGGAGGGTTATTAACCCAAGCCAAGAAGAAAGAAAATTAACCTCAGGTTATTAACCCAGGAGGGTTAATAACCCAGGATAACCCAAGAAAACAAATCAGTGTGGCCCTCTTCCACTCTGATCCTTACGTGCTCCTCCCCAGGATGCTACCCACAACGCACCCTCTCCCAGGTGCTGCTGGGTGAACAGGTACCAACAGGTGTAAAGGAGACCTGTCTACGCACCTACCTCCCTCCTCTCCCTCCTCTCCTCCACACCGAACCACTTATTTTTGTGAGTAAATTAGAAACCACAATCTCCTCTACATTCCCTGGTATTGTCATCGTTTCTTCGTCCTGCCTACACACACACACACACACACACACACACACACACACACACACACACACACACACACACACACACACACACACACACACACAGGGGTCCGTGGTTCGATCCTCGGTACGGGTGGAAACATTAGGACATTACCTTAAGGCTCCTGATGTCCCTGTTCACCTAGCAGTAAAATAGGTACTTGGGTGTTAGCAGACTGGCGTGAGTCGCATCCTGGGGACAAAACTGACCCAATTTGCGGGAAATGCTCAGCATAACAAGGGGCTTTCTATATAGTAGTCTGTCACTGATGTCTATTAATGATTCACGAACCATAATAATAATAATAATCTTTATTTACTACAAGTACAAGGTATACAGACCATAGCTGACATCAGTGACATACTACTATATAGAAAGTCCCTTGTTATGCTCCGCATGTAGGTCAAATTAGGTCAGTGTCCCAGGATGCGACCCACACCAGTCCACTAACACCCAGGTACCCATTTTACTGATGGAGAACATGGACAACAGGTGGAAAGAAACACGCCCTATGTTTCTACTCTGGCTGGGAATCGAACCCAGGCCCTCACCGTGTGAAGCGAGAGCGTTAACCACCAGGACTACTTTGCCCTTCCTAAGAACCGATGGTTCATGGAATGTGCAACGTGACACCTCTCGATAACCTTTGCAAGGAAAAAACAAGAACAGGAAAAATGAATAGGGAGACACACGAAGAATAGGGCGAGAAAAGGCCGAAGAATAGGGAGAAACGGGAAGAATAGGGCAATTATCAATATTGAAAACGAAGTTGTAGATTCCTGTGGGTCATTGAACAAGTGTTGTAGGCTCGATCCTCCGTTCAATAATGTCGAGGACATAAAATCTACTTACCAATACTGAGAAACAACAGAGCAAGTAAATAACAGCCAGTCAGACACAATGATTTATGTGCTGTCACCAATGGTGACAAGGTGTACCCAAAACATATTACTGGAGCCATACCCACCCACCCACCCACCCTGCTACACTATCACTATATCAGCGTTCATAGCTGTGTAGTACTCGCCTAGTTGTATTAGTAGGGGTCGAGTCCTATTTATACAACTTGTATTGTCATACATCACCTGGGGAATGGAAGTAATCAACTTCAAACCAAGGGGAGACTATCTACCTGGAGGTTGTTACAGGGGGGGGGGGTTAACGCCCCCCACGGCCCGGTCTGTGACCAGGCCTCGCGGTGGATCAGGGCCTGATCAAATCAGGCTGTTACTGCTGGCCGCACGCAAACCAACGTACGAACCACAGTCCGGTTGATCAGCTCTCTTTTGAAGACAGCCAGGAGTCTGTTGGTAATTCCTCTTATGCCTGGTGGGAGGCTGTTGAACAGTCTTAGGCTGTCTCAGTGTACTAATGGCGCTTCTTTCCTTGGATCAAGAACCCTTCAACATTAAGGCACTTCTGGAGAAGGAGTCTACTTTTTAAACTCTCTCTCCCATAAGAATAACAAAAATAATCCTCCTAACGGCCCTAAGGCTCATCTGAATCTACCATTTAAATCCTCTGGCTCCCTCTCCTCGCATCAAAAACACCACTTCCTACTCCACTATGTCATGATCATATCCCCTCCCGACCCTCTACTAAGGTTTGGTTAATTTCCTAAATATTTCCCAGGAAACCACAATAAACAGTTCCTGTACTAATCTTGTTGCAAACCTTTGCATCTTCCAGTCTCGATATCCAATTATATCTGCTGGAGTGTGTTATCATTGGTTATCCTCGTCTCCTTTAGACTAATCTCACTTTTATCACTTCTATCTCGGTTCCTGCGATATATTATATACTTAGTCCTGAAGCTGTGTAGCATTATCGCTTCAAACAAACTTACTCCGCCTTTCACTTGCCAGATTAAAATGCTTTTTAACATACCTATGGTTCATCTGTGTCCTGTTGTCTCTGGCATGTATCATCTGTGTCCTCTGATCCCTAGCCAGCTTGTCTTCAGCTTCCACATGTGTCTTGACACTCCCACGTTTGTCTGCCACCCGTGTCTTCTTGACACTGCTGTGTTTGTCTGACTACCACCTGTCTTCTTGACACTGCTGTGTTTGTCTGACTACCACCTGTGTCTTCTTGACACTGCTGTGTTTGTCTGACTACCACCCGTGTCTTCTTGACACTGCTGTGTTTGTCTGACTACCACCTGTGTCTTCTTGACACTGCTGTGTTTGTCTGACTACCACCCGTGTCTTCTTGACACTGCTGTGTTTGTCTGACTACCACCCGTGTCTTCTTGACACTGCTGTGTTTGTCTGACTACCACCCGTGTCTTCTTGACACTGCTGTGTTTGTCTGACTACCACCCGTGTCTTCTTGACACTGCTGTGTTTGTCTGACTACCACCCGTGTCTTCTTGACACTGCTGTGTTTGTCTGACTACCACCCGTGTCTTCTTGACACTGCTGTGTTTGTCTGACTACCACCCGTGTCTTCTTGACACTGCTGTGTTTGTCTGACTACCACCCGTGTCTTCTTGACACTGCTGTGTTTGTCTGACTACCACCCGTGTCTTCTTGACACTGCTGTGTTTGTCTGACTACCACCTGTGTCTTCTTGACACTGTTGTGTTTGTCTGACTACCACCCGTGTCTTCTTGACACTGCTGTGTTTGTCTGACTACCACCCGTGTCTTCTTGACACTGCTGTGTTTGTCTGACTACCACCCGTGTCTTCTTGACACTGCTGTGTTTGTCTGACTACCACCTGTGTCTTCTTGACACTGCTGTGTTTGTCTGACTACCACCTGTGTCTTCTTGACACTGCTGTGTTTGTCTGACTACCACCTGTGTCTTCTTGACACTGCTGTGTTTGTCTGACTACCACCTGTGTCTTCTTGACTGCTGTGTTTGTCTGACTACCACCTGTGTCTTCTTGACACTGTTGTGTTTGTCTGACTACCACCTGTGTCTTCTTGACACTGTTGTGTTTGTCTGACTACCACCCGTGTCTTCTTGACACTGCTGTGTTTGTCTGACTACCACCCGTGTCTTCTTGACACTGCTGTGTTTGTCTGACTACCACCCGTGTCTTCTTGACACTGCTGTGTTTGTCTGACTACCACCCGTGTCTTCTTGACACTGCTGTGTTTGTCTGACTACCACCTGTGTCTTCTTGACACTGCTGTGTTTGTCTGACTACCACCCGTGTCTTCTTGACACTGCTGTGTTTGACTACCACCCGTGTCTTGACACTGCTGTGTTTGTCTGCATCTTGCAGCTGTGTCGTTGCCTGCCTAGCGTGCACATTAGTGTCTGCCGTCAGCACCAGTCTGCCAGGCCTTGGACGTGTGTGTGGAGGGGGGGCGGAATAACTTATGGCTTCCACAAATTCCTTTACGGAGTATTTTATGTCTGAAAACCTTTAATACCACTGTTTGTGGGGTTGAGGCCGAGTGAGGCGCCATCACTGTCAAACATCAACCATCAGAGATGAAATGTCCTCGGGAGATAAAATATTACCAAAATCTACCAAGATATCCATGGGGCCCACCTCTGGTGTACATTGTGAGGACCTGTAGCCTCCAACTACATACTAAAGGCTTCAACGGGGGAGGAATTACATTCGGATTTCTACCCGAAGCTGTTATTGATCCCGAAGATCATCACCCCTGAGAAGGTGCAAAAGTAAATTCTGATATTAGAGTGTGAACACTGACATGTCCATGACTAACAAAAAAAAATTATGTATGTAGGTAGAAGGAAATATATTACTTGCGAGCATTGGGTGTTTAGCCGAGGAGAAAAAAGATGAAGGCAGTAAACACAAGTTTTTATGACCTCTCCTAATGAACTGTCTCAAATTGGCACACACGAAGACCATAGATGAGCAAGAGACTCGAAAAACGGCTCAAAATACCCCCAGTGAAAAGTAGGAATGCCATGCGATAACAAAAGTGTAAAGGGACCAAGACTCTTCAACACCCTCCCTACATAAGGGGAATCACCAACACACTTCCAGCTGTCTTCAGGTGGGAACTTGGAAAGTTCAAGGTAGTTCCTGATTAACCAGGCTATGGTGTCTACCCTGCATTACCCGAAACCAGAAAATACCAGAAAGATTAGGCCCTCGACCTGGTCTGGGACTGAGTCATGGGGGCGCAGACCTCAAGAACAGGGAAAGACATTGAAGGTCGTAAACGATACACAAGTGTAGTTCCGCATCTTCTTAAACAGGTGCTGGACAGGCACCTAAAGTCAGTACCTGACCAGCCAGGCTGTGGTTCGTACGTTGGATTGTGTGTGGCCAGCAGTAACAACCTGGTTGATCAGGCCCTGATCCACCATGAGGCCTGGTCACAGACCGGGCCGCGGGGGCGTTGACCCCCATAACTCTCTCCAAGTATACTCCAGGTAACACCATCTTTCACCTCAATAGTCTCCAGGTAATTATTATATTCAATCGTCCCCACGTCTTCCATATTCTCTCCCTACGTCCTCCACTTCATCTCTCTTCATTTTCTCATTTCTCCTTTACTTTCATTTCCTCCTGTCATCTCGGCTCAGCTTGTCATCTCGGCTCAGCCTGTCATCTCGGCTCAGCCTGTCATCTCCCTAACATTTTATGCAGCCATAACTTGGAAGATTAAGACACGTGTGCAGCAGTTGCGGATCTTTATTGATGAAAAGTTTCGAGTCACAGTAGACTTCTTCAGTCAAATACAGAGGCAGTAGTAGTAATGAAAAAGGTGATGCAATCAGTCCATCAACCTTGGAGAAAAAGTATCCGAGGTGGTCAGTCAGCCTGGAGAAGAGTTCCTCAGCCTGGAGAAGAGTTCAGCTCCATGGTCTGGAACAAGGTGGTCAGTCCCTCAGCCTGGAGAACAAGAGTTCTGGAGAAGAGTTAAGCTCCATGGTCTGGAACAAGGTGGTCAGTCCCTCAGCCTGGAGTTCAAGAACAAGTGGTCAGTCCCTCCATGGAGCTGAACTCTGCAGACATTTCGCCAACCAGTGGTTTTATCAGTACAAGGACATAATGTGAAGACAGTAGAACTATATACTAAAGACGAGGTAATCAGTACAAACGCACTTACCCTCAGTCATTGGTAAGTTATGCGGGGGTGAGACGAGTAATCAGTCCCTCCGCACCATAGGGGTTATAGTGCCAGGGAATGGAAAGTAATCAGACGGGAACCAAGAGATAGCATCAAGGACATTTACGAAAGAATGAAGTTTGGCACGAAGATACTGGCAACATTCTTATGCAATGTGCAACTCTCGGTTCGGCGATAGAGCGCTCGCCTCTCAACCGAAGGCACCGGGGATCGATTTCCAGGTAGAGAGAGACGTATGAGCAAGTGTTTTGACCTCTGCAACCTCTGTTTACCAGCAGTAGCTATGTACCTGGGTGTTGTCTACCTTTATATAAAGGTATCTGGGTATTATAGAGTTCACGGAGACAAAAAATTGAAATAAATATTAGAAATTCCGCCAGAGTTCAAAACATTTAACAAGCTTCCGTTACAAATTATGACAGGAAGGTAGTACCTGCCTGGATGATTGCTGTCTACCAACCTACTACCTAATGTTACACCCTCGTACAACAGACAGCACCTCCCTGGATGGTTGCTGTCTACCAACCTACTACCTAATGTTACACCCTCGTACAACAGACAGCACCTCCCTGGATGGTTGCTGTCTACCAACCTACTACCTAATGTTACACTCTCGTACAACAGACAGCACCTCCCTGGATGGTTGCTGTCTACCAACCTACTACCTAATGTTACACCCTCGTACAACAGACAGCACCTCCCTGGATGGTTGCTGTCTACCAACCTACTACCTAATGTTACACCCTCGTACAACAGACAGCACCTCCCTGGATGGTTGCTGTCTACCAACCTACTACCTAATGTTACACCCTCGTACAACAGACAGCACCTCCCTGGATGGTTGCTGTCTACCAACCTACTACCTAATGTTACACTCTCGTACAACAGACAGCACCTCCCTGGATGGTTGCTGTCTACCAACCTACTACCTAATGTTACACCCTCGTACAACAGACAGCACCTCCCTGGATGGTTGCTGTCTACCAACCTACTACCTAATGTTACACCCTCGTACAACAGACAGCACCTCCCTGGATGGTTGCTGTCTACCAACCTACTACCTAATGTTACACTCTCGTACAACAGACAGCACCTCCCTGGATGGTTGCTGTCTACCAACCTACTACCTAATGTTACACTCTCGTACAACAGACAGCACCTCCCTGGATGGTTGCTGTCTACCAACCTACTACCTAATGTTACACCCTCGTACAACAGACAGCACCTCCCTGGATGGTTGCTGTCTACCAACCTACTACCTAATGTTACACCCTCGTACAACAGACAGCACCTCCCTGGATGGTTGCTGTCTACCAACCTACTACCTAATGTTACACCCTCGTACAACAGACAGCACCTCCCTGGACGGTTGCTGTCTACCAACCTACTACCTAATGTTACACCCTCGTACAACAGACAGCACCTCCCTGGATGGTTGCTGTCTACCAACCTACTACCTAATGTTATACCCTCGTACAACAGACAGCACCTCCCTGGATGGTTGCTGTCTACCAACCTACTACCTAATGTTACACCCTCGTACAACAGACAGCACCTCCCTGGATGGTTGCTGTCTACCAACCTACTACCTAATGTTACACCCTCGTACAACAGACAGCACCTCCCTGGATGGTTGCTGTCTACCAACCTACTACCTAATGTTACACCCTCGTACAACAGACAGCACCTCCCTGGATGGTTGCTGTCTACCAACCACCTTCCACTGTAAGAAGCCCGGTACCCTGGGTACGCTACCAGCCTCAGCAGACTTTCTCCTCTCTTTGTCAAAGACAAATATGAACGTCAGTGTTCTGGATGAAGACGAAACACTACATTAAACATCACAGAAACTGTAAACCTCAGACCTGTGTAAACTAAGCTTTCATGACATACCTCTGGTATACCCGTGAATTGTACTTCTGATATACCTGTAACAGAACTCCGATATACCTCGAGGGTTCTACCCTGGCAGTCAGCCTGGAGTGAGGTTATAATTCCCTCAGACTTCAGATTATTCTGGCACAACGATAGTCGTACAGATTTCAACGTTTACTGGTTACTTGCAGGTACCTCGTTGCCAGCCGTGTAACTACAGGCAGGTCCCGCTTTATAGAGCTTCGATATGTAGGGAAGACGGTCGAAAATGAGGTTGTCAGTGCCTGGACCTTGACCCTAGGGGACTGATTAGCTCATCTTGCAGTGTTGATGTAGCTGCCAGACTCGACCGCCCATCCCCTCCCCCCCCCCCACACACACACACAGCCTAACCTTGACATTACTGTACAAAAACCTGCAACAATACAAACTGTATGAAAGTGATATTGAGCGATCTGCAACAGTTGCAACAGTAGTAGCTGATGCGGCAGTAGCAACACATGTAGCAGCATGCTACTGAAAGTGCTCTTGATCCAAGTAATTCAAGCTAACCCAAAATTAACCGGATCAAGCCAAATTACCTCCCATTCCTTAGGTATTGTATGACCCCGTCAGATTTAGCGCTTCCCAAAGAATAATACCACGAACCCTGTCATCAAGAACCCAAGTTCATCTTCTACAGAGAACTTGTCAAGGCAAAGTATTTAAGGAAGGTGAGGGCAACCCACACTGGTAACGTGTGTCTTGTGTATTTAAGGAAGGTGTGGGCAGCCCACACTTTTAATCCACTCAATTCGATGCATTTAAGGGAGGTAAGAGATGTGGGCAACCCACACAATGGTGACCCTATTGTTCGTCACGTCTGGTCCACTTTTATCCAGGAAGATACGCATTTAAATATATTAAAACCTGTTCAGTTTGTTTATATATAGTCAGTTCCAGATCAGCTGACAGGATGTGGTACCTACGTTGGTCTGCGTGCTGCTAGCACCAATAACTTGACCAGACCATCATCCAACAAGCCTGGTCTAGGACCGGACGACCCCAGGAATCAACATTCAATGAGGGATAGGCAGGTGCTCTAAAAGGAAGGCAGGTGCTCTAAAAGAAAGGCAGGTGCTCTAAAAGAAAGGCAGGTGCTCTGAAAGAAAGGCAGGTGCTCTGAAAGAAAGGCAGGTGCTCTGAAAGAAAGGCAGGTGCTCTGAAAGAAAGGCAGGTGCTCTGAAAGAAAGGCAGGTGCTCTGAAAGAAAGGCAGGTGCTCTGAAAGAAAGGCAGGTGCTCTGAAAGAAAGGCAGGTGCTCTGAAAGAAAGGCAGGTGCTCTGAAAGAAAGGCAGGTGCTCTGAAAGAAAGGCAGGTGCTCTGAAAGAAAGGCAGGTGCTCTGAAAGAAAGGCAGGTGCTCTGAAAGAAAGGCAGGTGCTCTGAAAGAAAGGCAGGTGCTCTGAAAGAAAGGCAGGTGCTCTGAAAGAAAGGCAGGTGCTCTGAAAGAAAGGCAGGTGCTCTGAAAGAAAGGCAGGTGCTCTGAAAGAAAGGCAGGTGCTCTGAAAGAAAGGCAGGTGCTCTGAAAGAAAGGCAGGTGCTCTGAAAGAAAGGCAGGTGCTCTGAAAGAAAGGCAGGTGCTCTGAAAGAAAGGCAGGTGCTCTGAAAGAAAGGCAGGTCCTCTGAAAGAAAGGCAGGTCCTCTGAAAGAAAGGCAGGTCCTCTGAAAGAAAGGCAGGTCCTCTGAAAGAAAGGCAGGTCCTCTGAAAGAAAGGCAGGTCCTCTGAAAGAAAGGCAGGTCCTCTGAAAGAAAGGCAGGTCCTCTGAAAGAAAGGCAGGTCCTCTGAAAGAAAGGCAGGTCCTCTGAAAGAAAGGCAGGTCCTCTGAAAGAAAGGCAGGTCCTCTGAAAGAAAGGCAGGTGCTCAAAAAGGAAGGCAGGTGCTCAAAAAGGAAGGCAGGTAGGTACTTTTTAAAGATAGGTACGTATTTTACTGATGTCAAGTGAGTATACAAACTTGAGACTTTCCCTACAGGCACTGACCTCAAATGATGTCACAATTACCTACCCAGACTCTCTCCCCTCCAGTACCACCTTGCCACCACAAGCTGCCCCCACTGCCGGTCCCAAACCAGGTCTCCTGGTTGATGGTCTGATCAATTAGGCTGTTGGTGCTAGCCCCACGCAGTCGAACCTAAGCACCACAGCCCGGCTGATCAGAAGCTGATTTGAGGTGCTTATCAAGTTTCCCTCTCCCAGGGGTAGTTTCTTCTCTCTCCCATACGAGTTCAAAGCCCTGAGGAAGGCCCTTCTCTCTCCCATACGAGCCTCAAGCCCTGAGGAAGGCCCTTCTCTCTCCCATACGAGCCTCAAGCCCTGAGGAAGGCCCTTCTCTCTCCCATACGAGCCTCAAGCCCTGAGGAAGGCCCTTCTCTCCCATACGAGCCTCAAGCCCTGAGGACGGCCCTTCTCTCTCCCATACGAGCCTCAAGCCCTGAGGAAGGCCCTTCTCTCCCATACGAGCCTCAGGCCCTGAGGAAGGCCCTTCTCTCTCCCATACGAGTCTCAGGCCCTGAGGAAGGCCCTTCTCTCTCCCATACGAGCCTCAAGCCCTGAGGAAGGCCCTTCTCTCTCCCATACGAGCCTCAAGCCCTGAGGACGGCCCTTCTCTCTCCCATCCGAGCCTCAAGCCCTGAGGAAGGCCCTTCTCTCTCCCATACGAGCCTCAAGCCCTGAGGAAGGTCCTTCTCTCTCCCATACGAGCCTCAAGCCCTGAGGAAGGCCCTTCTCTCTCCCATACGAGCCTCAAGCCCTGAGGAAGGCCCTTCTCTCTCCCATACGAGCCTCAAGCCCTGAGGAAGGCCCTTCTCTCTCCCATACGAGCCTCAGGCCCTGACGAAGGTCCAGGTCAAAGTCTTATTGCCAAAACGTTCCGGCAATGTTGCATATTCTTATCACTCGTCCACTTGTCGGTATTACACAAGAACATAGGGAGGAACACTGCAACAGACCTACTGGCCCATACTAGGCAGGTCGTTCTCAAACCCAAAACCTACTACCAAAAAATATCTGCCCAGCCCATTTTCAATGATACCCGTTAATACAAGTACAGTGGACCCTCGACCAACGATATATGTTAACGCTAAAATGTTGCCTCGACTAACGATAAAAAAACTCTACTAACGATATTAGTTCTCGGGTACCAATTAATATCGTTAGTCGAGGGTCCACTACAGAAGCCAGAAGGTCTCGGGTTTGAAAACCAGGCCAGCGGAAACAAAGGTCACATTTTGCTTGCAGTGCCTTCAGTCAGGCATCTGTGTATGTTAGTTAAATGTTGTAAATCACATCCAGGAAGCAACTATGTACATGAGGGCCCCGCTTTACAGCGCTTCACAGTATTTTAAAATTATACCCCTTCATTTATTCAGACTTCCTACAGTAAATATATTCACCATTAACTTACCTTTGAAGAATTTCGAGAGTTTAACTGCTCTCGGAGCCCGGCCATGGGTGTCAAGTAATTTTTTTATTTTTTATTATCACACCGGCCGATTCCCACCAAGGCAGGGTGGCCCGAAAAAGAAAAACTTTCACCATCATTCACTCCATCACTGTCTTGCCAGAAGGGTGCTTTACACTACAGTTTTTAAACTGCAACATTAACACCCCTCTTTCAGAGTGCAGGCACTGTACTTCCCATCTCCAGGACTCAAGTCCGGCCTGCCGGTTTCCCTGAATCCCTTCATAAATGTTACTTTGCTCACACTCCAACAGCACGTCAAGTATTAAAAACCATTTGTCTCCATTCACTCCTATCAAACACGCTCACGCATGCCTGCTGGAAGTCCAAGCCCCTCGCACACAAAACCTCCTTTACCCCCTCCCTCCAACCCTTCCTAGGCCGACCCCTACCCCGCCTTCCTTCCACTACAGACTGATACACTCTTGAAGTCATTCTGTTTCGCTCCATTCTCTCTACATGTCCGAACCACCTCAACAACCCTTCCTCAGCCCTCTGGACAACAGTTTTGGTAATCCCGCACCTCCTCCTAACTTCCAAACTACGAATTCTCTGCATTATATTCACACCACACATTGCCCTCAGACATGACATCTCCACTGCCTCCAGCCTTCTCCTCGCTGCAACATTCATCACCCACGCTTCACACCCATATAAGAGCGTTGGTAAAACTATACTCTCATACATTCCCCTCTTTGCCTCCAAGGACAAAGTTCTTTGTCTCCACAGACTCCTAAGTGCACCACTCACTCTTTTTCCCTCATCAATTCTATGATTCACCTCATCTTTCATAGACCCATCCGCTGACACGTCCACTCCCAAATATCTGAATATGTTCACCTCCTCCATACTCTCTCCCTCCAATCTGATATTCAATCTTTCATCACCTAATCTTTTTGTTATCCTCATAACCTTACTCTTTCCTGTATTCACCTTTAATTTTCTTCTTTTGCACACCCTACCAAATTCATCCACCAATCTCTGCAACTTCTCTTCAGAATCTCCCAAGAGCACAGTGTCATCAGCAAAGAGCAGCTGTGACAACTCCCACTTTGTGTGTGATTCTTTATCTTTTAACTCCACGCCTCTTGCCAAGACCCTCGCATTTACTTCTCTTACAACCCCATCTATAAATATATTAAACAACCACGGTGACATCACACATCCTTGTCTAAGGCCTACTTTTACTGGGAAAAAAATTTCCCTCTTTCCTACATACTCTAACTTGAGCCTCACTATCCTCGTAAAAACTCTTCACTGCTTTCAGTAACCTACCTCCTACACCATACACTTGCAACATCTGCCACATTGCCCCCCTATCCACCCTGTCATACGCCTTTTCCAAATCCATAAATGCCACAAAGACCTCTTTAGCCTTATCTAAATACTGTTCACTTATATGTTTCACTGTAAACACCTGGTCCACACACCCCCTACCTTTCCTAAAGCCTCCTTGTTCATCTGCTATCCTATTCTCCGTCTTACTCTTAATTCTTTCAATTATAACTCTACCATACACTTTACCAGGTACACTCAACAGACTTATCCCCCTATAATTTTTGCACTCTCTTTTTTCCCCTTTGCCTTTATACAAAGGAACTATGCATGCTCTCTGCCAATCCCTAGGTACCTTACCCTCTTCCATACATTTATTAAACAATTGCACCAACCACTCCAAAACTATATCCCCACCTGCTTTTAACATTTCTATCTTTATCCCATCAATCCCGGCTGTCTTACCCCCTTTCATTTTACCTACTGCCTCACGAACTTCCCCCACACTCACAACTGGCTCTTCCTCACTCCTACAAGATGTTATTCCTCCTTGCCCTATACACGAAATCACAGCTTCCCTATCTTCATCAACATTTAACAATTCCTCAAAATATTCCTTCCATCTTCCCAATACCTCTAACTCTCCATTTAATAACTCTCCTCTCCTATTTTTAACTGACAAATCCATTTGTTCTCTAGGCTTTCTTAACTTGTTAATCTCACTCCAAAACTTTTTCTTATTTTCAACAAAATTTGTTGATAACATCTCACCCACTCTCTCATTTGCTCTCTTTTTACATTGCTTCACCACTCTCTTAACCTCTCTCTTTTTCTCCATATACTCTTCCCTCCTTGCATCACTTCTACTTTGTAAAAACTTCTCATATGCTAACTTTTTCTCCCTTACTACTCTCTTTACATCATCATTCCACCAATCGCTCCTCTTCCCTCCTGCACCCACTTTCCTGTAACCACAAACTTCTGCTGAACACTCTAACACTACATTTTTAAACCTACCCCATACCTCTTCGACCCCATTGCCTATGCTCTCATTAGCCCATCTATCCTCCAATAGCTGTTTATATCTTACCCTAACTGCCTCCTCTTTTAGTTTATAAACCTTCACCTCTCTCTTCCCTGATGCTTCTATTCTCCTTGTATCCCATCTACCTTTTACTCTCAGTGTAGCTACAACTAGAAAGTGATCTGATATATCTGTGGCCCCTCTATAAACATGTACATCCTGAAGTCTACTCAACAGTCTTTTATCTACCAATACATAATCCAACAAACTACTGTCATTTCGCCCTACATCATATCGTGTATACTTATTTATCCTCTTTTTCTTAAAATATGTATTACCTATAACTAAACCCCTTTCTATACAAAGTTCAATCAAAGGGCTCCCATTATCATTTACACCTGGCACCCCAAACTTACCTACCACACCCTCTCTAAAAGTTTCTCCTACTTTAGCATTCAAGTCCCCTACCACAATTACTCTCTCACTTGGTTCAAAGGCTCCTATACATTCACTTAACATCTCCCAAAATCTCTCTCTCTCCTCTGCATTCCTCTCTTCTCCAGGTGCATACACGCTTATTATGACCCACTTCTCGCATCCAACCTTTACTTTAATCCACATAATTCTTGAATTTACACATTCATATTCTCTTTTCTCCTTCCATAACTGATCATTTAACATTACTGCTACCCCTTCCTTTGCTCTAACTCTCTCAGATACTCCAGATTTAATCCCATTTATTTCCCCCCACTGAAACTCTCCTACCCCCTTCAGCTTTGTTTCGCTTAGGGCCAGGACATCCAACTTCCTTTCATTCATAACATCAGCAATCATCTGTTTCTTGTCATCCGCACTACATCCACGCACATTTAAGCAACCCAGTTTTATAAAGTTTTTCTTCTTCTCTTTTTTAGTAATTGTATACAGGAGAAGGGGTTACTAGCCCATTGCTCCCGGCATTTTAGTCGCCTCATACGACACGCATGGCTTACGGAGGAAAGATTCTTTTCCACTTCCCCATGGACAATAGAAGAAATAAAAAAGAACAAGAGCTATTTAGAAAAAGGAGAAAAACCTAGATGTATGTATATATATATATATATATGCATGTGCGTGTCTGTGAAGTGTGACCAAAGTGTAAGTAGGAGTAGCAAGATATCCCTGTTATCTTAGCGTGTTTATGAGACAGAAAAAGAAACCAGCAATCCTACCATCATGCAAAACAATTACAGGTTTTTGTTTCACAGTCATCTGGCAGGACGGTAGTACTTCCCTGGGTGGTTGCTGTCTACCAACCTACTACCTGTATATGCGATTTTTAGGCCTACCTCTATTGCTCACTTAATGATAGTGTAAACATGTTATTAGGCTTTTATATGCATTTAAAAGTGGGAAAAAAAGTGCATTTCACTTTACAGCGATTCTCGCTTTATGGCAGTAGGGCAGAACCTAACCTGCTGTATAAGTGGGGCCCTACAGTAGCCCGGAACCTAACCTGCTGTATAAGCGGGGCCCGCCTGTAAATGTATTAAAAATTGCCGTTGTGATGGGAGCCACATCCTGTGTGTAGGGTATGATGTGATCCAAGAAGCGAGGGAGCAATAATTATAGCAGCAACGAAACTTTACAAAGAATCTCTACAAAGAACGCAAGAAAATGGGCAAGTGACCGGCCACGGCTTAGTGCCGCTAATAACCTTAATGTAAACACCTGACCAGCGGCTCAGAGCCTGAGTAACCTTAACATAAACAAAGCTCACGTTTAACTTACCTTTAACGGACGGACGATGGAGATAGTTTCGATAGTGGCTGTTGGGGCCATGTTGGTGGTCGTTCAACCTGGCCACGGCCACCCACCCGAGGCGAGCCAGGTAACACAAGCCAGGTCAGGAGACGACAACGGGCAGGGCAGAAGGGAGCGACCACATACACCATGGCAGAGAAAAATACGTAATTTATACAAAATCTTGAAAATTATTAAAAATAAAACAACTATGAATAAAAATATTAATTATGCTAAAGTCCTTCAATATAAATATGCTAAAGTCCTTCAATATAGCTATGCTAGGCTCAGTTAACCAATGAATTATCAAAAATATCCCCCCCCCCCCAAAATGGTCAATCTTTGCCCCGAAAATATTTAATAGTCGAAGTACACGGAAGGCTAAAGCCACCACCAGAAACTAGAGTATAGTAGGAGAGCCCAGTAAATGTAAAGGGACCAAGACTCTTGAAAACTATCCCTTCACACACAAGGGAAATTACTAAAACACTCCTAGAGGTCAGTGAGGAAATTAGACAAGCGAGTCAGTTCCTGACCAGCTGAACTGTAGTTCCTACAGTAATCAGAGTGAGTCTAGCACTAATAGCCTAGTAGATCAGTCCAGGAACCAGGACCTCAGGGGCCCTAACCCCCACAAACCACCTACGTATACCTAGACATAGCAAACTGTCCTGAACAAGGTACCATCACCGTAACATTTACTTGGGTATGTAGACAGCCTGTACTGTCTGCACAGACAGCCCATGCTGTCTGCCAGCTTAGTTCATATTTCGCGCCACTAAGGTGCTGCCATCTATAGGCCTTGCCACTTCAGTATGCCCAGACTTGCCTCGCTCTCACTCACACAGCGGCCTGGCATCAACACACAAGTACTCCCAGCTCTCTCTCGCGGGCATGGCCCTGCCCGGGCCATGGGCACAAACACACAAGCCTGTGTAACCCAACACTAGTTATCAATAAAGTAAGAAGCCTCCAAAGAAGTATATCATTAACACCGCTCTACAGAATACCAAATAAGCACCGTTATAGGTACAATGCGTCTTATTTAGTAGTTCCTTCTGTATTCTACTGAGAGAATATTGTTTATTCTTGTTCATTTATGATGGATGAACCACCTGCTGGTGGGTAGTGTTTATAATCTGCTTGCTGGTTTAATCTCTTGCCGGTGCCTCTGTTTGCTGGTGCTTCTACTCGCTTCCCTTCTTGCTTAATCTCGTTTTTGCTTGTCTGATGGCTTGCTTGGCCGTCTGCTGGTGTTCTCGTCTTACTGTCTGCTTGCTGGCGCCTGAGTTTGCTTGCTCTCCGTGGCATTGGTACCTCCCTTCTCTCACGCCAGGGCCACGCTAGAACCAGAGCATTCTCCTGGAACAATTGATTCGCGCATTCCACCAGGGCCACCACACCTGGGCCCCACACCTGAGCTCCACACCTGGGCGGCTGAATACGTGAAACTACGCCACTCACTGCCTTATTCACCTCCTACACGGCACCTACCATCACCAGCAGGCACGGTGCCACACATCATTCACCTTTCAAAGCTAAGGGACTGATCACCTCAAACTACATCACGTCTTCCACAGTCTCAAATATGTCATATACAACAATTTATCACTCTACTGTGTGTGTGGTTGCAAGAAATTCCACCCTCACAATCAGACCCATGGGCCAAATCACCCCTGATGTGTGCGATCAACCAGACTGATCTGGCACTTTCTACAAGCAGGTGCACACACCTGAGGACCGAACAGGCACAGTGCCCAACGACCTCAGTTTGCCGTGCCTGCTATCACTGACCCAAACTGACAGGTCAGTAGGTTTATAGCCTAGCGACTGCACGAGGGTCATTAAGGCTACATTTCACCTGTACACCAGTAAAAATACGTTGATAACACAAAGTAGGCTTCTTCAGTCGAGTACAGAGGAGGCAGCAGAAGAGATGCAAGACGGTGGAATCAGTCCACCTTTGAAGACTAAATTTTGAGGTGGTCAGTCCCTCAGCAACGAGTTTTTTGCTCCACAGCCTGGAACAATGTGCAACTGAAGCAACAACATGGAGACGTGTATATACTGTCAAAAGAGAGGCGGAGCCCACTAGCAGAAATCAAAATGTAATCATCGAGACAGCAGGTCCCTCTCAAATTCATCCCTTCCATAATTATTAAAATGATTAAAGCCAACGGTGTATATACACGTCTTTACAATCGGATATACATCTCATGGCATGTTAATACTGTGAGGTTTTTAACATTTATACCAAAATCTTTGTATATACACAACTGGTCATCTTGGAATATATACACAATCATACCTATGTATACACACACACACACACACACACACACACACACACACACACACAGGACAGGACTCGAGCTAGGACTCGACCCCTGCAACCACAAATATGTGATTACACACACACACACACACACACACACACACACGCGCGCGCGCGTTCCGATACCTCAGTAAGGATTCGTTTAAGACTCTGTACACCATCTACGTCAGGCCCATACTGGAGTATGCAGCACCAGTTTGGAATCCACATCTAGTCAAGCACGTCAAGAAATTAGAGAAAGTGCAAAGGTTTGCAACAAGACTAGTCCCAGAGCTACGGGGATTGTCCTACGAAGAAAGGTTGAGGGAAATCGGCCTGACGACACTGGAGGACAGGAGGGTCAGGGGAGACATGATAACGACATATAAAATACTGCGCGGAATAGACAAGGTGGACAAAGACGGGATGTTCCAGAGATGGGACACAGACACAAGAGGTCACAATTGGAAGTTGAAGACTCAGATGAATCAAAGGGATGTTAGGAAGTATTTCTTCAGTCATAGAGTAGTCAGACCGTGGAATAGCCTAGAAAGTGACGTAGTGGAGGCGGGAACCATACATAGTTTTAAGACGAGGTATGATAAAGCTCATGGGGCAGGGAGAGAGAGGACCTAGTAGCAATCAGCGAAGAGGCGGGGCCAGGAGCTATGACTCGACCCCTGCAACCACAAATAGGCGAGTACATACCCCTACCTTCGTGTATACACACGAAGGCATGCACGTAAACACAGTATACATAGCCTAGCCAAAGTGTACACACTTTCCCGTGCGTCTAGAAGAACAAGTGATGGAACTCAACAAGAATGGGGAAGTGGTGAGGATAAACAGATGTATGTAAAGAACTCGACCTTTAAACTCTTAAGAAATTACAAGTAAACTCTAGCAAATGTTGAAAGTTGTGAAGAGGGAAACTACCAGCCATGATGCTGAGTCCTGCTAGTACAATAACACTACCAGCCATGATGCTGAGTCCTGCTAGTACCATAACACTACCAGCCATGATGCTGAGTCCTGCTAGTACCATAACACTACCAGCCATGATGCTGAGTCCTGCTAGTACAATAACACTACCAGCCATGATGCTGAGTCCTGCTAGTACCATAACACTACCAGCCATGATGCTGAGTCCTGCTAGTACAATAACACTACCAGCCATGATGCTGAGTCCTGCTAGTACAATAACACTACCAGCCATGATGCTGAGTCCTGCTAGTACCATAACACTACCAGCCATGATGCTGAGTCCTGCTAGTACCATAACACTACCAGCCATGATGCTGAGTCCTGCTAGTACAATAACACTACCAGCCATGATGCTGAGTCCTGCTAGTACAATAACACTACCAGCCATGATGCTGAGTCCTGCTAGTACAATAACACTACCAGCCATGATGCTGAGTCCTGCTAGTACAATAACACTACCAGCCATGATGCTGAGTCCTGCTAGTACAATAAAACTACCAGCCATGATGCTGAGTCCTGCTAGTACAATAACACTACCAGCCATGATGCTGAGTCCTGCTAGTACAATAACACTACCAGCCATGATGCTGAGTCCTGCTAGTACAATAACACTACCAGCCATGATGCTGAGTCCTGCTAGTACAATAACACTACCAGCCATGACGCTGAGTCCTGCTAGTACAATAACACTACCAGCCATGATGCTGAGTCCTGCTAGCCTGAGCCCAACACAGTACAACCCAGCTACAAGCAGACGTAGAATAAAGCTACAAGGCCAGTCTATTTCACCTTAAATGCTAAAAGGACAGAGTATTAAAGAAAATACACACATGTATTACAGACTAAGAATCGTGTATAACTTGACCTATGGGGGTAATACACCGCCTAGAAATGAGTGGTAATGAAGTTTGATTTAAGGAAAGAGGACCCTCCAATGCCTTGAAGCAAGAGGTAAAACACTACAAGTTAGCAATAGTCATATACACGCATAACCCGGACATAGGAGAGAGGCTTATGACGACCGACATTTCGGTTCCACTTCGTCCATGTACACGTCACAATGACTTATATGGTCCAAGTCAGACCGAAACGTCGACATAAACATCTCTCTCCTATCACGGGTTATTTGTATATTGTTACACCCACGATACTATGCCTTTTTTTTATCAGCCCTGAACAATACCTACAAATTCATGAACTAAACACGTGCAACACCCGAGTTGATCTCAATCGTCAGATACACCCAGGTATTGCACGCGTATTTAAGCCAGCCAGTACTCACTTGGGTTAGTAGGGAAGACGTGTGTTATAGAAGCACCTTCATGGGACTGTGGGGAGAGAGGTTAGTATGTTAGTACAAGTCATGCTCCAGAAATAAACACACACACAATCTTATGTTGCAGTAGTAATCGTTCCCAGAGAACACCTCTTAAAATTATGCCTCGTACATGGTAACCAAAATGTTATACGGCTAAGGACAGCAAACGTAAATAATTATATATATATATATATATATATATATATATATATATATATATATATATATATATATATATATTATATATATATATATATGCAATAAGATCACAGTAAACAGGGGTGATATCAGAATATGCTGGTGTTGCCACAATGTAACTATCATATAGAATAGTGTAGCAACACTGCTGGTATTCCCACAATGTAACTATCATATAGAATAGTGTAACAACACTGATGGTGTTCCCACAATGTAACTATCATACAGAACAGTGTAGCAACACTGCTGGTGTTCCCACAATGTAACTATCATATAGAATAGTGTAGCAACACTGCTGGTGTTCCCACAATGTAACTATCATATAGAATAGTGTAGCAACACTGCTGGTGTTCCCACAATGTAACTATCATATAGAATAGTGTAACAACACTGCTGGTGTTCCTACAATGTAACTATCATATAGAATAGTGTAGCAACACTGCTGGTGTTCCCACATTGTAACTATCATGTAGAATAGTGTAGCAACACTGCTGGTGTTCCCACAATGTAACTATCATATAGAATAGTGTAGCAACACTGCTGGTGTTCCCACAATGTAACTATCATATAGAATAGTGTAACAACACTGCTGGTGTTCCCACAATGTAACTATCATATAGAATAGTATATCAACACTGCTGGTGTTCCCACAATGTAACTATCATACAGAACAGTGTAGCAACACTGCTGGTGTTCCCACAATGTAACTATCATATAGAATAGTGTATCAACACTGCTGGTGTTCCCACAATGTAACTATCATATAGAATAGTGTATCAACACTGCTGGTGTTCCCACAATGTAACTATCATATAGAATAGTGTAGCAACACTGCTGGTGTTCCCACAATGTAACTATCATATAGAATAGTGTAGCAACACTGCTGGTGTTCCCACAATGTAACTATCATATAGAATAGTGTAGCAACACTGCTGGTGTTCCCACAATGTAACTATCATACAGAACAGTGTAGCAACACTGCTGGTGTTCCCACAATGTAACTATCATACAGAACAGTGTAGCAACACTGCTGGTGTTCCCACAATGTAACCATCATATAGAACAGTGTCGCAACACTGCTGGTGTTCCCACAATGTAACTATCATACAGAACAGTGTAGCAACACTGCTGGTGTTCCCACAATGTAACTATCATACAGAATAGTGTAACAACACTGCTGGTGTTCCCACAATGTAACTATCATACAGAACAGTGTAGCAACACACTGCTGGTGTTCCCACAATGTAACTATCATACAGAACAGTGTAGCAACACTGCTGGTGTTCCCACAATGTAACTATCATACAGAATAGTGTAACAACACTGCTGGTGTTCCCACAATGTAACTATCATACAGAACAGTGTAGCAACACTGCTGGTGTTCCCACAATGTAACTATCATATAGAATAGTGTAGCAACACTGCTGGTGTTCCCACAATGTAACTATCATATAGAATAGTGTAGCAACACTGCTGGTGTTCCCACAATGTAACTATCATATAGAATAGTGTAACAACACTGCTGGTGTTCCCACAATGTAACTCATACAGAACAGTGTAGCAACACTGCTGGTGTTCCCACAATGTAACTATCATACAGAATAGTGTAACAACACTGCTGGTGTTCCCACAATGTAACTATCATACAGAACAGTGTAGCAACACACTGCTGGTGTTCCCACAATGTAACTATCATACAGAACAGTGTAGCAACACTGCTGGTGTTCCCACAATGTAACTATCATACAGAATAGTGTAACAACACTGCTGGTGTTCCCACAATGTAACTATCATATAGAATAGTGTAGCAACACTGCTGGTGTTCCCACAATGTAACTATCATACAGAACAGTGTAGCAACACTGCTGGTGTTCCCACAATGTAACTATCATACAGAACAGTGTAGCAACACTGCTGGTGTTCCCACAATGTAACTATCATACAGAACAGTGTAGCAACACTGCTGGTGTTCCCACAATGTAACTATCATATAGAACAGTGTCGCAACACTGCTGGTGTTCCCACAATGTAACTATCATACAGAACAGTGTAGCAACACTGCTGGTGTTCCCACAACGTAACTATCATACAGAATAGTGTAACAACACTGCTGGTGTTCCCACAATGTAACTATCATACAGAACAGTGTAGCAACACACTGCTGGTGTTCCCACAATGTAACTATCATACAGAACAGTGTAGCAACACTGCTGGTGTTCCCACAATGTAACTATCATATAGAATAGTGTAGCAACACTGCTGGTGTTCCCACAATGTAACTATCATACAGAACAGTGTAGCAACACTGCTGGTGTTCCCACAATGTAACTATCATATAGAATAGTGTAGCAACACTGCTGGTGTTCCCACAATGTAACTATCATACAGAACAGTGTAACAACACTGCTGGTGTTCCCACAATGTAACTATCATACAGAACAGTGTAGCAACACACTGCCCATGTTCTCTGTTATGATAACTAGTATTCATAATTGTAAACAGTGAATAATAATAATTATTCCAACACTTCCCGACAAACAGTGTTCACTTCCTCATCATAACTTCAACAGTTTATAATTAAAGTGTTCACAACTTGCCTCAGTTCAACGTCACCACCAAATTAATATGAATTTATAACCTACGAGGTGTTTATCCTTTCTCAGCTCATCTCAAAGCCTAGCTCTTTCTTAGGTACAATATTACTCCCCCAGAATGCCACCCACAACAGTCTAGTAACACCCAGGTACGTTTTTACTACTATGTGAACTGGGACAAGTCAAGGGACTCCTCCATACATTTCGTCCTACCCAAGATGCCACCTAGGAGAGTATCAGGTAACTAGTTACTGCTAGGTGAAGAGGGGTGACAGGTGTCGAGACCATTGCACACAAGCCTCGTCCTGTCCACATTGCAAGCCCCGAGTCAGCGGGTGCTGCTCCTGTGGCCCAGTCTATTTCGACTCGTTCTTCACATGTTACTGTGCGTGTAAAAATGCACGAACGAAATTTCAACGTACACGAGACTGCTCAACAGCCTCCCACCATGCATAAGGGGAATTACCAATAGACACCTGGTTGCCTTCAAGAGGGAGTTGGACTGATACCTCAAGTCAGTACCGGATCAGCCGGGCTATTGTTGGTACGTTGGACTACGTGCGGCTAGCAGTAACAGCCTAGTTGATCAGGCCCTGATCCATAGGGGGTCCTGGTCACCTCCCAAATGTAAATCACCCGTCTCAGTTTCGTTACTGTTGGGTAATTATGTAGAAATATAGAATACAGGTTGACCAGACTTGCCCAAATATAATTACTTATAACCATAATTTTTTAAAGGGGGTGGAAGGGTAAGCCAGTGGAAGGTCTCTGTCAGACGACCAAAAGCTCCAGCTGTGGGTCACCAACTAAGACCCGCGTCACCTGCCCTTTTCGTGACAAACCTTACTTAAACCAAATGGAGCCAGCTGATCGCCGGCAGTAACAGTCTGGTTGAGCAGGCAAGCACCAGACAAGCCTGGCCCACAGCCATGCTGTCGAAGTAGAGAAAACTCTTGAAACCCTTCAAGGTACAACCAAACGTACAAGATAGCACTTAATGAAATATCAATTTTAGCCTATCAAAATGGTAAAAATTCTAATTTAAGCCTATTTAAAACTGTCAGTGAAATTATAATCACGTCAAAGTACTCGTCCAGTAATTCGAGTGAAAATAAATTACCGTAAAACTGGGGAGCAAATTGGCTGTTTTGGCGCCTTTGTTTACCTCTGTCAAGTGCTACAGTATTTCAGTGTGTGCCAAAGGTACCTTAAAAATTGCAATTCACTGGCACCTCTTAGAAAGTTGTATATAACCAGCCCTGACACGGAAAGATTGATAAGGCCATCAACCAGTAGACCTGGTCTGGGACCTGGTCTCTAGGGGAGGTAACCCCCGCGGAATCAATAGAATGGGTCACTGCTCCAAGTCAGGCTAGATTGAGTGCTTCGTCAGGTACGAAACCCATTGACTACACGAGGGTCATTAGGGCTACCTGGAGGGTGTTACGGGAGTCAACGACCCCGCGGTCTTGTCCACGACCAGGCCTCCAGGTCCACAACCAGGCCTCCAGGTCCACAACCAGGTCTCCAGGTCCACAACCAGGCCTCCAGGTCCACAACCAGGCCTCCAGGTCCACAACCAGGCCTCCAGGTCCACAACCAGGCCTCCAGGTCCACAACCAGGCCTCCAGGTCCACAACCAGGCCTCCAGGTCCACAACCAGGCCTCCAGGTCCACAACCAGGCCTCCAGGTCCACAACCAGGCCTCCAGGTCCACAACCAGGCCTCCAGGTCCACAACCAGGCCTCCAGGTCCACAACCAGGCCTCCAGGTCCACAACCAGGCCTCCAGGTCCACAACCAGGCCTCCAGGTCCACAACCAGGCCTCACAGGCTACATGTTACCTGTACACCAGTCAAGACTTAAAACAGGGATTAGTATTGCGTTATTAAGAGGCGCGAGAGTTTCCCTGTCCCTAACATATTCAATTGTTCACTTTCCCTTGTAATCTACGTTCCTCATAATTACTATCACATTTCTTTGCTTTCGTAAGGCGAGGTCCAGGATCGTTCCTTAATTCATGGCATAACTTAAATCTTTGAGGATAATTGTGTTGATGTTAAGTTATCTGTAGATGAATGGTTCAGAGAACCGACATGTTGATAAATTAGACATGTGCAACTCTTGGGTATCTTTATTGATATGCCGCTGATATGCCGTATTCTATTCAAGATTGATGGACTGAACACATCGACTCAAGGTTGAGGGACTGATTACCTCATTCTCCTCCTGTTCTTCAAGTTTCTCCTACGTATGGACTGATGAAGCCACTGTGTGGCGAAACGTTTCCTCAATAAAGATACCCAAGAGTTGCACATGTGTCTAATTTATCAACATGTTAAGTTATACCAGGAATTAAGGAAAGATCCTGGACTTCACCTTACGATAGTAAGGTGATAGTAATCATGGACAAGGTAGATAATAGTGGAAAAATTAACATTAGAAGACTGGGGAAGTAACGTGCCCCTTAAGGTTTCTGGTGGGACAGAACATCTACACGTTTACCTGGAGAGAGTTTCGGGGGTCAACGCCCCCGCGGCCCGGTCTGTGACCAGGCCTCCTGGTGGATCAGCCCCTGATCAACCAGGCTGTTGCTGCTGGCTGCACGCAAACCAACGTACGAGCCACAGCCCGGCTGATCAGGAACTGACTTTATTTGACACGTATTTATGTTTTTTGTATTAAAATGTTAACAAGATCCCCTGATGTTTACCTCTAAGTGTCCAGAGTTCTACTCCCGGAGTCCTGTTTTGTACCAGGTTTGTCTGATGCTTGCCTGATCAACCAGGTTGTTGCTGCTGGCGGCCCACTGGCTCTCTTATCCATCACAGCCTGGTGAAGATACTTTTCCAGTTTCCTCTTTAAAACTTCTACACTTGTCTTAGCAGTGTTTCTGATATCTTCTGGTAGGTTGTTAAATAGTCTGGGCCCACAGATGGTGATGCAATGTTCTCTTACTGTGCCCACGGTGCCCCTGCTTTTCACTGGGTTTATTTTGTGATGAATGGTTTGAAAAACCGACAAGTTGAAGATTGAGACACTTATGCAGCATATGGGAATCTTTATTCAGGAAACGTTTCGCCACACTCTCCAGTATGTTATGACTGCAGAATTTGTACAAGGCCTCAAGAACCTTCCACATACATATCATGAGTCTCTCACCTCCATGTACATATTCAGGACAATGCTTTCCCAGTAATTTAAATACCGACTCGGTGCAGGCTGCTATTCACGGTCTAGGCTTATGCAATACGGGGATATCTTTCTCGGCTCGCCCAGTGACGAAATACCTATTTTCATGGGGAAACTAAATCCGTTGGGGTCGTAAATGTACCTGAGGAATGGGTGATAAGTGATTTTTGTTCGAGAATGGGGCAATAGCTCCAAATTCTCTAACCAAGAGCGCTTTACCAGTATCAAGACATTCCCTCTGTATGGTATAACTGGGGAAATTGACTGGGGGGAGGGGAAGGGGAACTGGGGAATGGTCAAACTGGGGAAACTGTTGAAGCCAGGCTTGGCCAGCGACCTTTGATGTCACTCTCACGGAAGTCTGACTTCAATATTCCACTGCCAGCACAAAACGAGGTGGAAAAAGGGAGCGGATGTGTCCTCTACCATCACTCAACATTAACCTCACCGTTTCCCATTTACTACACAAATAACAAGCACACAGGAGAGCGAAACGTAAAACGACGTTTAGGTCTGACTTAAACCATTAACAGCTTAGCAGAGCTCCTGGAGAGCGAAACGTTGCCACAATAAAGCGTCACATGAGTTACACTTGTGTCCTTTTACTTAACATTAACGTCATATGTTCCTATGTATGGGTAATGTTCCAGTCATAGTATTGTGGCTATTCTTTTCCCTTCTAATTATACATAACTCAATAGTCATAAGAAAGAGGTAATCCCGTAGGTGTGAGAACCAGGGATATGGTAAATAATCACAAGTGAGGAAGAGGCTGCTTCAGATTAATGGTTATCAAGAACCCATTACCAACAGCATCAAGGTCACTGGAGGAATGGTAGAGAAGTCTACCAGAGGAAGCTGGACAGGTGCCTCCACCATGTACCGGATCAACCAGGCTATGATGTGGGCCAACGGGCAGCAATAGCCAGACAAGCACCGGACAAGTCTGGCCCAGGGCCACTAGCATTAACGTGCTTGTAGACCAGACAAGCACCAGACAGGTCTGGCCCAGGGCCACTAGCATTAACGTGCTGGTAGACCAGACAAGCACCAGACAGGTCTGGCCCAGGGCCACTAGCATTAACGTGCTGGTAGACCAGACAAGCACCAGACAAGTCTGGCCCAGGGCCACTAGCATTAACGTGCTGGTAGACCAGGCAAGCACCAGACAAGTCTGGCCCAGGGCCACTAGCATTAACGTGCTGGTAGACCAGGCAAGCACCAGACAGGTCTGGCCCAGGGCCACTAGCATTAACGTGCTGGTAGACCAGGCAAGCACCAGACAGGTCTGGCCCAGGGCCACTAGCATTAACGTGCTGGTAGACCAGACAGGTCTGGCCCAGGGCCACTAGCATTAACGTGCTGGTAGACCAGACAAGCACCAGACAGGTCTGGCCCAGGGCCACTAGCATTAACGTGCTGGTAGACCAGACAAGCACCAGACAAGTCTGGCCCAGGGCCACTAGCATTAACGTGCTGGTAGACCAGGCAAGCACCAGACAAGTCTGGCCCAGGGCCACTAGCATTAACGTGCTGGTAGACCAGGCAAGCACCAGACAGGTCTGGCCCAGGGCCACTAGCATTAACGTGCTGGTAGACCAGGCAAGCACCAGACTAGTCTGACCCAGGGCCACTAGCATTAACGTGCTGGTAGACCAGACAAGCACCAGACAAGTCTGACCCAGGGCCACTAGCATTAACGTGCTGGTAGACCAGGCAAGCACCAGACAGGTCTGGCCCAGGGCCACTAGCATTAACGTGCTGGTAGACCAGACAAGCACCAGACAAGTCTGGCCCAGGGCCACTAGCATTAACGTGCTGGTAGACCAGGCAAGCACCAGACAGGTCTGGCCCAGGGCCACTAGCATTAACGTGCTGGTAGACCAGGCAAGCACCAGACAGGTCTGGCCCAGGGCCACTAGCATTAACGTGCTGGTAGACCAGACAGGTCTGGCCCAGGGCCACTAGCATTAACGTGCTGGTAGACCAGACAAGCACCAGACAGGTCTGGCCCAGGGCCACTAGCATTAACGTGCTGGTAGACCAGACAAGCACCAGACAAGTCTGGCCCAGGGCCACTAGCATTAACGTGCTGGTAGACCAGACAAGCACCAGACAAGTCTGGCCCAGGGCCACTAGCATTAACGTGTTGGTAGACCAGGCAAGCACCAGACAGGTCTGGCCCAGGGCCACTAACATTAACGTGCTGGTAGACCAGGCAAGCACCAGACTAGTCTGACCCAGGGCCACTAGCATTAACGTGCTGGTAGACCAGACAAGCACCAGACAAGTCTGACCCAGGGCCACTAGCATTAACGTGCTGGTAGACCAGGCAAGCACCAGACAGGTCTGGCCCAGGGCCACTAGCATTAACGTGCTGGTAGACCAGGCAAGCACCAGACAGGTCTGGCCCAGGGCCACTAGCATTAACGTGCTGGTAGACCAGACAGGTCTGGCCCAGGGCCACTAGCATTAACGTGCTGGTAGACCAGACAAGCACCAGACAGGTCTGGCCCAGGGCCACTAGCATTAACGTGCTGGTAGACCAGACAAGCACCAGACAAGTCTGGCCCAGGGCCACTAGCATTAACGTGCTGGTAGACCAGGCAAGCACCAGACAGGTCTGGCCCAGGGCCACTAGCATTAACGTGCTGGTAGACCAGGCAAGCACCAGACTAGTCTGACCCAGGGCCACTAGCATTAACGTGCTGGTAGACCAGACAAGCACCAGACAAGTCTGACCCAGGGCCACTAGCATTAACGTGCTGGTAGACCAGGCAAGCACCAGACAGGTCTGGCCCAGGGCCACTAGCATTAACGTGCTGGTAGACCAGAAGCACCAGACAGGTCTGGCCCAGGGCCACTAGCATTAACGTGCTGGTAGACCAGGCAAGCACCAGACAGGTCTGGCCCAGGGCCACTAGCATTAACGTGCTGGTAGACCAGGCAAGCACCAGACTAGTCTGACCCAGGGCCACTAGCATTAACGTGCTGGTAGACCAGGCAAGCACCAGACAAGTCTGGCCCAGGGCCACTAGCATTAACGTGCTGGTAGACCAGGCAAGCACCAGACAGGTCTGGCCCAGGGCCACTAGCATTAACGTGCTGGTAGACCAGGCAAGCACCAGACTAGTCTGACCCAGGGCCACTAGCATTAACGTGCTGGTAGACCAGACAAGCACCAGACTAGTCTGACCCAGGGCCACTAGCATTAACGTGCTGGTAGACCAGGCAAGCACCAGTCAGGTCTGGCCCAGGGCCACTAGCATTAACGTGCTGGTAGACCAGGCAAGCACCAGACTAGTCTGACCCAGGGCCACTAGCATTAACGTGCTGGTAGACCAGGCAAGCACCAGACAGGTCTGGCCCAGGGCCACTAGCATTAACGTGCTGGTAGACCAGACAAGCACCAGACAGGTCTGGCCCAGGGCCACTAACATTAACCTGCTGGTAGACCAGAAGCACCAGACAGGTCTGGCCCAGGGCCACTAGCATTAACGTGCTGGTAGACCAGGCAAGCACCAGACAGGTCTGGCCCAGGGCCACTAGCATTAACGTGCTGGTAGACCAGGCAAGCACCAGACTAGTCTGACCCAGGGCCACTAGCATTAACGTGCTGGTAGACCAGACAAGCACCAGACAAGTCTGGCCCAGGGCCACTAGCATTAACGTGCTGGTAGACCAGGCAAGCACCAGACAGGTCTGGCCCAGGGCCACTAGCATTAACGTGCTGGTAGACCAGGCAAGCACCAGACAAGTCTGGCCCAGGGCCACTAGCATTAACGTGCTGGTAGACCAGACAAGCACCAGACTAGTCTGACCCAGGGCCACTAGCATTAACGTGCTGGTAGACCAGGCAAGCACCAGTCAGGTCTGGCCCAGGGCCACTAGCATTAACGTGCTGGTAGACCAGACAAGCACCAGACAAGTCTGGCCCAGGGCCACTAGCATTAACGTGCTGGTAGACCAGGCAAGCACCAGACACGTCTGGCCCTGGGCCACTAGCATTAACGTGCTGGTAGACCAGGCAAGCACCAGACAGGTCTGGCCCAGGGCCACTAGCATTAACGTGCTGGTAGACCAGGCAAGCACCTGACAAGTCTGGCCCAGGGCCACTAGCATTAACGTGCTGGTAGACCAGGCAAGCACCGGACAAGTCTGGCCCAGGGCCACTAGCATTAACGTGCTGGTAGACCAGGCAAGCACCAGACTAGTCTGACCCAGGGCCACTAGCATTAACGTGCTGGTAGACCAGGCAAGCACCAGACAGGTCTGACCCAGGGCCACTAACATTAACGTGCTGGTAGACCAGACAAGTCTGGCCCATGGCCGGGCTCCGGAAGTGGGAAAACTCCATAAATTCGTTAAAAGGGGGGGGGGAGGAGCAAACGTTGCCAGTAAGGGATCGAATTATACCCATTTTCCCCCCATTATGTTGTTTACAAACTGATGTATTCCATTAGAGAATGATCAACCTTTTGGACCTTTCCGAACTTCCTTACATGATTCTGGTTCCATCATTTGTAGGGGTGGAAAAATAGGGCACGTTTCCTTAAGACACCTGCTGTCCCTGTTCGCCTAGCAGTAAGTAGGTACCTGGGTGTTAGCAGACTGGTGTGGGTCGCATCCCGGAGACAAAATTAACCGAAGTTGTGGGCAGTACTTTGCATAACCAGGGACGTACTTTATACAATGTCATTGATGTTAGCTGTGGTCTGTATACGTTGTATATATATACTTCTAGAAATAAAGATTATTGACCACGTGTAGGGTACAAGATCTCTTCTTTGGGAACCGCTAAACCCGTTGGGTCGCATAGCACCTGGAATTTGAACCAGAGAGTAGTTGCAATTCCTTGTATCAAGAACCGTGGCAGCCACATCAAGGCGGCCACTTCGAAGGACAGTAGATGGTGAGGTTAGAGTACTTGCCAGTACTGTGGAGATAAAATTAGCTACGTGGCACCACGACGGGAGTGCCAGTGTTGGCACTGCCCCTGCACCACAACGCTGGCACTGCCCACGTGGCAGTGTCATGACATTTCACCGCTACTTTCAGCCCAATGGTCACATATCAATTATTCCCAACTTCTCTGCCCTGACCATCCCAGTGTTATATAGAGGGAGCGCTAAACTCGCACGGCGCCTGCAGAAAGTGAGACGAACATGTCATGCTTTCTTTCCAGCCTAGAGGTCAAAAATATTGGCAGGTGGCAGATGTGTGGGTACGAAAAATTTTTCGTACGAGTTAGTAAGTTGAAGACAGTTTAAGATAACCCTCCCAACTGTAAGGTCGAAGACAGTAAGATAACCCTCCCAACTGTAAGGTTGAAGACAGTAAGATAACCCTCCCAACTGTAAGGTCGAAGACAGTAAGATAACCCTCCCAACTGTAAGGTCGAAGACAGTAAGATAACCCTCCCAACTGTAAGGTTGAAGACAGTAAGATAACCCTCTCAACTGTAAGGTCGAACACAGTAAGATAACCCTCTCAACTGTAAGGTCGAAGACAGTAAGATAACCTTCCCAACTGTAAGGTCGAAGACAGTAAGATAACCCTCTCAACTGTAAGGTCAAAGACAGTAAGATAACCCCCCTAACTGTAAGGTCGAAGACTAAGATAATCCTCCCAACTGTAAGGTCGAAGACAGTAAGATAACCCTCCCAACTGTAAGATCGAAGACAGTAAGATAACCCTCCCAACTGTAAGGTCGAAGACAGTAAGATAACCCTCCCAACTGTAAGGTCGAAGACAGTAAGATAACCCTCCCAACTGTAAGGTCGAAGACAGTAAGATAACCCTCCCAACTGTAAGGTCGAAGACAGTAAGATAACCCTCCCAACTGTAAGGTCGAAGACAGTAAGATTATCCTCCCAACTGTAAGGTCGAAGACGGTAAGATAACCCTCCCAACTGTAAGGTCGAAGACGGTAAGATTATCCTCCCAACTGTAAGGTCGAAGACGGTAAGATAATCCTTCCAACTGTAAGGTCGAAGACAGTAAGATTATCCTCCCAACTGTAAGGTCGAAGACAGTAAGATAACCCTCCCAACTGTAAGGTTGAAGACAGTAAGATAACCTTCCCAACTGTAAGGTCGAAGACAGTAAGATAACCTTCCCAACTGTAAGGTCGAAGACAGTAAGATAACCCTCCCAACTGTAAGGTCGAAGACAGTAAGATAACCTTCCCAACTGTAAGGTCGAAGACAGTAAGATAACCTTCCCAACTGTAAGGTCGAAGACAGTAAGATAACCTTCCCAACTGTAAGGTCGAAGACAGTAAGATAACCTTCCCAACTGTAAGGTCGAAGACAGTAAGATAATCCTCCCAACTGTAAGGTCGAAGACAGTAAGATAACCTTCCCAACTGTAAGGTCGAAGACAGTAAGATAACCCTCCCAACTGTAAGGTCGAGGACAGTAAGATAACCTTCCCAACTTTAAGGTCGAAGACAGTAAGATAATCCTCCCAACTGTAAGGTCGTAGACAATATGATAACCCTCCCAACTGTAAGGTCGAAGACAGTAAGATAACCCTCCTAACTGTAAGGTCGAAGACAGTAAGATAACCCTCCCAACTGTAAGGTCGAAGACAGTAAGATAACCCTCCCAACTGTAAGGTCGAGGACAGTAAGATAACCCTCCCAACTGTAAGGTCGAAGACAGTAAGATAATCCTCCCAACTGTAAGGTTGAAGACAGTTTAAGATAACCCTCCCAACTGTAAGGTCGAAGACAGTAAGATAATCCTCCCAACTGTAAGGTCGAAGACAGTAAGATAATCCTCCCAACTGTAAGGTCGAAGACAGTAAGATAATCCTCCCAACTGTAAGGTCGAAGACAGTAAGATAACCCTCCCAACTGTAAGGTCGAAGACAGTAAGATAACCCCCCCAACTGTAAGGTCGAAGACAGAGCCGTGAGGAAGACTTAACTTGAAGGTTGAAATAAGATATCACAAGGACCCAGTGGAATTAAGTCCCACTTCTTGGGTTATCCTAGTTACTTTATACTAGGATAACCTGATGTGTACTTGTGCCTAACTAAACTTGCGTATCCCACAAGTCTCGTGAAACATGTAAATACTGTCAAGAAAATCTGATCAGGGGCTGGGCCGCGGGGGCGTTGACCCCCCGAAATACCCTCCAGGTAGCCGGGTTGTGGTTGGTACGTTGGACTGCTTGCTGTCAGCAGTAACAGCCTGATTGATCGGGCCTTGATCCACCAGGAGGCTTGGGCTAAGACAGGGCCTGGTATAGGCCGTGGGGGGCGTTGTTCCCCCAAAATACATCCTATGGTTATCCTTCAGTTGTTATAGAGTTCTCGCTCTGTGTAGAGCTTTAAATTACTTGATAAAGCTCTCCACAGAACTCTGCCTGCTCTGCATAAAACATATTCTGCCAAACAGAGCAAGAGTGCATTGTGTGTGTGTGTAGAGATATTACAGGCGAGTACTTTAAAAGGTGGTTACCCGAGGGAATTTTTACACAAGCTGAGCACGTTACACACACACACACACACACACACACACACACACACACACACACACACACGACTCTTAAAGCAGGGAGTGGCCCTAGCTGAGACAGTAGAGGCGGGGCCAGGAGCCGTGAATCGACCCCTGCCATCACAAATAGGTGAGTACACACACACACGGGCTATTTCCTGCGTGTTAAGTGCGTGGCATGACCCCAGTCACCCTGACGCAGTAAACATCAAGGACCTACCCACCCACAGCCACCCATAACCCACCCAGCCACCCATACACCACCCACCAGACGCTGCCGGCAGGGGTCATACGTCAGGCACCCCCGTCAGGGGGTAACTTACCTGTCTCGACTCATTGTCACTACCGTGCGAAGCTAGCAATGTTACCCTGTCATATTCCTTCATGTTGGTGGTTCTTGATCCTACCTTGATGCTGGTGATGGGTTCTTGATCCTGCCTTGATGCTGGTGAAGGATTCTTGATCCTGCCTTGATGCTGGTGAAGGATTCTTGATCCTGCCTTGATGCTGGTGAAGGGTTCTTGATCCTGCCTTGATGCTGATGATGGGTTCTTGATCCTGTCTTGATGCTGGTGAAGGGTTCTTGATCCTGTCTTGATGCTGGTGAAGGGTTCTTGATTCTGCCTTCCTCTCATTCCCCATCGCTGTATAACACCAGCGGATTTAGTGCTTCCCCTTCAATGTATAAATACCGGCCTCAGGCCGGGTCGCGAGTGGGAAAACTTTAACATGTCACAGGTAAATAATAGGTAAACTCTCTGACATATTCCATCACACAATAGTTTGGTTGATAGCGTCCTCAGTTCACACACTGAGGTTCGGGGATCGATTCTGGCACTGTGAAGCGTTAGGCATATTTTGTTACACCTGCTGCTCATACTCACCTAGCAGTAAATAGGTACCCGGGTGTTAGTCGACTGTTGTAGGTAGCATCCTGGGGGAACAGGTATTGAAATGTGTCAGTCTGAGCGGACTATGGTTCAGTAATTACGACACCTTCCAAGGTTACCTTCCTTTAGTAACCTTGGTACCTTATTGAGGTAACGTTTCGCGACTATGTGGCGAAACATTTCCTCAAAGATACCCAAGAGTTGCACATGTATCTAATTTATCAACGTGTCGGTTCCCTGAACCATTGATCTACAAGGTTACCTTCCAGCAGACCTACAGTTACTAGAGGAATGAGGATACTGTCAAACATTCCACTATGGGTTCAATAGCTCTGGTAGCCAGCCTGTGTACCGGAGACTGGGAGGAGGCTACGAGAGCATCTATATTTGTGTGGCAGCTTGTATCAGGGAGTAGGTAGCTATATTGAGCACCTCACACTGCCAGCAATGTGTCTACCACCAAGTTGAAAGTATTGTTCCACTGCAGCAGGTGTTAGGTTAGTCTTTCACGAGTAAATCTTGCACTCTGCTGGCCTACTGCCAGGCTACACGTATTCTCGTAGAAATAAAGGAACATTCTACTTAAGTCTCCTGGTACAGGACGAGTCCCATTCTGCATAATGGAATATGACGGGGAAGCTAGCTTTTGTTCCCACTTAATTACCACAAAGACCAGGGTAGTAACGAACTAAGCTATCCAGACATGCTGAAAAAAAATGTGAATGTCATCAGGTCAGCAACCAAGAGGCCTGGTCCGGGACCGGGCCGTGGAGGCCATAAACCACTTAACTAACGGGTGACCATTAAGTCCATCTAGTTAAATTACCTCGTGTATGAAACTCATGTATGTGAGGGAATATAACAAGGAAACCTAGCTAGCTTTCGTCCCGTACCTAGATTGCTAACACACTCAGCTTACACACTAAGGTCCGGGGGTCGACCCCCGGTACGGGTGGAAACATTCTTGCAGGGTGGAAATTTTTTTTTTTTTTTACATCACAAAAAAATGTCCTTTATATTTCTCTTCTTTAAATATTAATTTACATAAGCAGCAAGATTTGTGGGGTTAAAATGGCGCCCGACCGACCGCCCGCCCGGCCAAAAATTTGAATAATTAAAAGAGAAATATTAGTGCCTTTACATTGTACGACTTTAACAAAAAAGGGCAAATGCCGTGACTGGAACGATACACAAATAACCCGCACATAAAAGAGAAGCTTACAACGACGTTTCGGTCCGGCTTGGACCATTTACAATGTCACAGTGTGACTTTGTAAATGGTCCAAGTCGGACCGAAACGTCGTCGTAAGCTTCTCTTTTATGTGCGGGTTATTTGAGTACGACTTTAAAAACTGAACTAGCTCAAGGGAAAGAGACAGAGTAAGACACTGGGAGAGTAAGTGATGAACCAAGACACTGGGAGAGTAAGTGTTGAACCAAGACACTGGGAGAGTAAGTGTTGAACCAAGACACTGGGAGAGTAAGTGTTGAACCAAGACACTGGGAGAGTAAGTGTTGAACCAAGACACTGGGAGAGTAAGTGTTGAACCAAGACACTGGGAGAGTAAGTGTTGAACCAAGACACTGGGTAGTCGAGTAAAGTGTTGAACCAAGACACTGGGAGAGTAAGTGTTGAACCAAGACACTGGGAGAGTAAGTGTTGAACCAAGACACTGGGAGAGTAAGTGTTGAACCAAGACACTGGGAGAGTAAGTGTTGAACCAAGACACTGGGAGAGTAAGTGTTTGAACCAAGACACTGGGAGAGTAAGTGTTGAACCAAGACACTGGGAGAGTAAGTGTTGAACCAAGACACTGGGAGAGTAAGTGTTGAACCTAGACACTGGGAGAGTAAGTGTTGAACCAAGACACTGGGAGAGTAAGTGTTGAACCAAGACACTGGGAGAGTAAGTGTTGAACCAAGACACTGGGAGAGTAAGTGTTGAACCAAGACACTGGGAGAGTAAGTGTTGAACCAAGACACTGGGAGAGTAAGTGATGAACCAAGACACTGGGAGAGTAAGTGATGAACCAAGACACTGGGAGAGTAAGAGATGGGAGAGTAAGAGATGAACCAAGACACTGGGAGAGTAAGAGTTGAACCAAGCCACTGTGAGAGTAAGTGATGAACCAAGACACTGGGAGAGTAAGAGATGAACCAAGACACTGGGAGAGTAAGTGATGAACCAAGACACTGGGAGAGTAAGAGATGAACCAAGACACTGGGAGAGTAAGAGATGAACCAAGACACTGGGAGAGTAAGAGATGAACCAAGACACTGGGAGAGTAAGTGATGAACCAAGACACTGGGAGAGTAAGAGATGAACCAAGACACTGGGAGAGTAAGTGATGAACCAAGACACTGGGAGAGTAAGAGATGAACCAAGACACTGGGAGAGTAAGAGATGAACCAAGACACTGGGAGAGTAAGTGATGAACCAAGACACTGGGAGAGTAAGAGATGAACCAAGACACTGGGAGAGTAAGTGTTGAACCAAGACACTGGGAGAGTAAGTGTTGAACCAAGACACTGGGAGAGTAAGAGATGAACCAAGACACTGGGAGAGTAAGTGATGAACCAAGACACTGGGAGAGTGAGTGTTGAACCAAGACACTGGGAGAGTAAGTGATGAACCAAGACACTGGGAGAGTAAGTGATGAACCAAGACACTGGGAGAGTAAGTGATGAACCAAGACACTGGGAGAGTAAGAGATGAACCAAGACACTGGGAGAGTAAGTGATGAACCAAGACACTGGGAGAGTAAGAGATGAACCAAGACACTGGGAGAGTAAGTGATGAACCAAGACACTGGGAGAGTAAGAGATGAACCAAGACACTGGGAGAGTAAGAGATGAACCAAGACACTGGGAGAGTAAGAGATGAACCAAGACACTGGGAGAGTAAGTGTTGAACCAAGACACTGGGAGAGTAAGTGTTGAACCAAGACACTGGGAGAGTAAGTGATGAACCAAGACACTGGGAGAGTAAGTGATGAACCAAGACACTGGGAGAGTAAGTGATGAACCAAGACACTGGGAGAGTAAGTGTTGAACCAAGACACTGGGAGAGTAAGTGTTGAACCAAGACACTGGGAGAGTAAGAGATGAACCAAGACACTGGGAGAGTAAGTGTTGAACCAAGACACTGGGAGAGTAAGAGATGAACCAAGACACTGGGAGAGTAAGAGTGAAAGTGAACAGGGAAGATAAAGGATGAGGCTACTAACCATTTCTCTGGCATGATGATGCTGCTGGTAGCTGGGAATGATGGCGGGGGTGGTGGAGGTGAAAGAGGGGGGGGGGATGAAGGTAAAGGGGGAGGGATGGAGGTAAAGGGAGGATGCACAGGTATAGCGGAGGGAGTGGTGGTAAGGGAACAAGGAAGAAAGGGAGAGGGGGGGGGGAGAAGAGAGAGGGGGTGAGCTGGCCAGACCTTTCCCACTGGGTTCAGGGGCACAGTGGAGTTAAGAGAGGGAGTGTGTAGCTACCATACTCACATATCCACAGCAGAAAAAACCTAACCAGGTTTCATATTACCTCACAATGAGTTTCATACACAAGGTGGTAGACCTCAGCAGGCTGAGGACAACATTCCACTCCTGAGAAGAAAGAGTGAAAGGGGCAGGTAGAAGGGCGACAGGCAGGAACGTTGAGTGGAAATGCTAAACAAATGCACAAGCCATCACGAACATGACTCATTTCCGCTTTCCCTCAATTTAAAAAAAAGTCACGTTAATTCTGTTTACTCGTGGGTTAATTTCACATAATTTAGAACAAGAAAAAAGAGCATGTTAAGCGGAAAGTCCTCGTACTTAGGTCGTGATGATCAGTATTGTCATACAACCACTTCCACTCTCTTATCTGTTCTATCTATTTTATGTCCAAAGTTGGTATAAACCTTCGTAATTTATACGTATAAAATTATTTAAAAAAAACACGTGAGCAATGTTCAAAGTTATCAAAGATTTTACCTGAGAGTTTGTTCCATTCTCTACAACTCTACTGCCAAATCAGTGTTTTTCTTGATTCCGAGTTTAAATTTATCCAACTTTAATGTTTCTGAGAGTCCTATCCTGTTCAGAAGTTTTTTTTAGGACTCGTACTATAGTAACTGAATCTATTACAGCCATTATATATACTGACATCTGTAGTGACTCAATAAATTATCAATATATTACTGTTCTCTAATCACACCTTTCCCGTCCCTATTGATCCCCATCCAGAGGAGAGGAGGCCCTGCAACACAGGTCCACCCACGTAAAACAGGTGCAACACAGATTCACCCACGTAAAACAGGTGCAACACAGATTCACCCACGTAAAACAGAGGCAACACACAGATTCACCCACGTAAAACAGGTGCAAAACACAGATTCACCCACGTAAAACAGGTGCAACACAGGTTCACACACGTAAAACAGGTGCAACAGGTCCACCCACGTAAAACAGGTGCAACACAGGTTCACCCACGTAAAACAGGTGCAACACAGGTTCACCCACGTAAAACAGGTGCAACAGGTCCACCCACGTAAAACAGGTGCAACACAGGTCCACCCACGTAAAACAGGTGCAACACAGGTTCACCCACGTAAAACAGGTGCAACACAGGTTCACCCACGTAAAACAGGTGCAACAGGTCCACCCACGTAAAACAGGTGCAACACAGATTCACCCACGTAAAACAGGTGCAACAGATTCACCCACGTAAAACAGGTGCAACAGATTCACCCACGTAAAACAGGTGCAACACAGATTCACCCACGTAAAACAGGTGCAACAGATTCACCCACGTAAAACAGGTGCAACAGATTCACCCACGTAAAACAGGTGCAAAACACAGATTCACCCACGTAAAACAGGTGCAAAACACAGATTCACCCACGTAAAACAGGTGCAACAGATTCACCCACGTAAAACAGGTGCAAAACACAGATTCACCCACGTAAAACAGGTGATTCACCCACACAGGTGCACAGATTCACCCACGTAAAACAGGTGCAAAACACAGATTGCACGTAAAACAAACACAGATTCACCCACGTAAAACAGGTGCAAAACACAGATTCACCCACGTAAAACAGGTGCAACACAGATTCACCCACGTAAAACAGGTGCAAAACACAGATTCACCCACGTAAAACAGGTGCAACACACAGATTCACCCACGTAAAACAGGTGCAACACACAGATTCACCCACGTAAAACAGGTGCAACACACAGATTCACCCACGTAAAACAGGTGCAACACACAGATTCACCCACGTAAAACAGATGCAACACACAGATTCACCCACGTAAAACAGGTGCAACACACAGATTCACCCACGTAAAACAGGTGCAACACAGATTCACCCACGTAAAACAGGTGCAACACAGATTCACCCACGTAAAACAGGTGCAACACACAGATTCACCCACGTAAAACAGGTGCAACACACAGATTCACCCACGTAAAACAGAGGCAACACACAGATTCACCCACGTAAAACAGGTGCAACACACAGATTCACCCACGTAAAACAGAGGCAACACACAGATTCACCCACGTAAAACAGGTGCAACACACAGATTCACCCACGTAAAACAGAGGCAACACACAGATTCACCCACGTAAAACAGAGGCAACACACAGATTCACCCACGTAAAACAGAGGCAACACACAGATTCACCCACGTAAAACAGGTGCAACACACAGATTCACCCACGTAAAACAGGTGCAACACACAGATTCACCCACGTAAAACAGGTGCAACACACAGATTCACCCACGTAAAACAGAGGCAACACACAGATTCACCCACGTAAAACAGATGCAACACACAGATTCACCCACGTAAAACAGAGGCAACACACAGATTCACCCACGTAAAACAGAGGCAACACACAGATTCACCCACGTAAAACAGGTGCAACACAGATTCACCCACGTAAAACAGGTGCAACACAGATTCACCCACGTAAAACAGAGGCAACACACAGATTCACCCACGTAAAACAGGTGCAAAACACAGATTCACCCACGTAAAACAGAGGCAACTCTCAAAATGTCTAAAGACATCTGCTTACTAAGAGTGTAAATTATTATAATCAAGGGGAAGCGCTAAACCCGGAGGATTATACAGCGCCTGGGGGGGGGATGTGGAAGGCATTCAGGCTTAATTCGGGGAACTGGAGCACAGATCCAATTCCCTAAATCAAGAGCCCCTCACCAACATCAAGGAACCTTCCTTGAGGGGATAAGAGTGTAAAGAAAGCTGCACGTCCCATCTGACGAGGCAATATTCAGTATTTTAATTAATGGAACGTCAAGCCTAGTCGCACATCAGCAGTGACGTGCTCCAGACCTGGGATAATCTCTGACCTTCTTTACAAAGTATTTAAACATCTATAAAGACTTTTAAGATGAGCTTTATCAACAACCGAGTGATTCATTATGAGTACATCTTCAGGAACTGACTCATCATTAACATCCGCGTCACCAGATTGTCCCAGAGAAGTGGTTGGACAAGATGTGGACAAACACACGTATGTACAGTTACAGTATTACCCAACCTAGTCAGGTCAGGTCACATTGACTTAAGGGAGGAACACGGCAACCGACCTGGTAGCACAAGCTATCAGGTCTAACTCACACCCACCCACGTCCACTCATGTATTTATCCAACCTATTTTTAAAGCTACACAACGTTCTGGCCTCTATAACGGTACTTGGGAGTTTGTTCCACTCATCCACAACTCTATTACCAAACCAGTACTTTCCTATATCCTTCCTGAATCTGAATTTTTTTCCAACTTAAAACCATTGCTGCGAGTCCTGTCTAGGCTAGATATTTTCAGCACACTATTTACATCCCCTTTATTTATTCCTGTCTTCCATTTATACACCTCAATCATATCCCCCCTAATTCTACGTCTTTCTAGAGAGTGCAGATTCAGGGCCCTTAGTCTATCCTCATAGGGAAGGTTTCTGATACATGGGATCAACTTTGTCATCCTCCTTTGTACATTTTCCAGAGAATTTATATCCATTCTGTAATAAGGTGACCAAAACTGTGCAGCATAATCTAAATGAGGCCTAACCAAGGATGTATAGAGTTGAAGAACAACCTGAGGACTCCTATTATTTATGCTTCTTGATATGAAGCCAAGGATTCTATTAGCTTTATTGCGAACACTTATGCACTGTTGTCTTGGTTTCAGATTACTGCTAACCAGAACTCCTAAATCTTTTTCGCAATCCGTAATATTAAGATCTACATTATTTAGTTTATATGTGGCATGGTTATTGTCCTGTCCAACATTTAGAACTTTGCATTTGTCTATATTAAACTGCATCTGCCACTTCTCCGACCACTGCATCAGTCTATTCAAATCTTCCTGGAGTGCTCGAATGTCCTCGTCAGAATGAATTCGACGGCCTATTTTGGTGTCATCGGCAAACTTGCTGATGTCGCTCTTTATGCCCTCATCTATGTCGTTTATGTAGATTGTGAACAGCAGGGGGCCCAACACTGACCCCTGTGGAACACCGCTCGTGACACTTCCCCACTCTGATTTCTCCCCATTTATGCAAACTCTCTGCTGCCTATTTGTCAACCATGCCTCTATCCAGGAAAAAATTTCTCCTCCTATTCCATGTGTTTTAATTTTCCTCAATAGTCTCTGATGTGGGACCCTGTCAAAAGCCTTACTGAAGTCCATATACACAATATCATATTCATTACCATGATCTACCTCCTCAAATACCTTAGTGAAAAAAGTTAATAAATTCGTAAGGCAGGAACGCCCCTTTGTAAAACCATGCTGAGATTCGTTGATTAATTTATGCTTTTCAAGGTGGCTACGAACTGCCTCGGCAATTATTGATTCCATAAATTTTCCCACTATGGAGGTTAGACTTATTGGTCTATAGTTCGAAGCTAAGGACCTGTCACCTGTTTTGAAAATAGGTATCACATTTGCCATTTTCCACTTATCTGGCACCATGCCAGTTTGTAGTGATATGTTGAAAAGATTAGCCAAAGGTGTGCTAAGCTCCTCTTTACATTCCTTTAGAACCCTTGCATACAGTTCATCAGGGCCTGGGGATTTGTTAGGTTTTAATTTATCTATTTGCCTAAGGACCATGTCACTTGTGACCCTAATAGTGCACAGTTTATTATCGTCCTGTTCTACATAATTTATCATTACTGGAATATCGCTGGTATCCTCCTGTGTAAAAACTGAGAGGAAGTATGTGTTAAAAATTCTACACATTTCCTTATCACTGTCAGTGAGCTGACCCGAGGAACTTTTGAGTGGGCCTATCTTGTCCCTGATCTTACTTCTGTATACCTGAAAGAATCCTTTTGGGTTAGTCTTCGATTCTCTTGCAACTTTAACCTCATAATCTCTTTTTGCTTTTCTAATTCCCTTTTTTATTTCTCTCTTTAACTGAATATATCGATTTCTCAATTGCCCCTCTCCTTTTTTGATTTGCCTATATATGCCTCTCTTTTGACCAATTAGATATTTTAATCTATTGTTCATCCATTTAGGATCATTTTTGTTTGATCTGATTTCCCTATTTGGAACATAATTTGACTGAGCAGCTAGAACTATGCCCTGGAAAGCATCATATCGGCAACCATCACCACCTACCTGACCCTTAGTCAGGTCATTCCAGTTCAGCCCACCTAAGTAATTTTTCAGTCCTATGAAATCAGCCAAGCGAAAGTCAGGGACGGAGACTTGATTGCCATTATTAGGGGAATTCCATGATATATTAAAACTGAGTGATTTGTGATCACTTTCCCCAAGCTCATCATTAACCTCAAGATTATTAATTAGTGTTTCCCTACTGGCAAGAACCAAATCAAGGAGGTTATTTCCCCTAGTTGGCTCTGTCACAAACTGTTTTAAAAAACAATCCTGGATCGTATCAAGAAAGTCACCTGACTCTAAATTTCCTGTCAAATTGTTCCAGTCAATCTGTCTATAGTTGAAATCTCCCATTAGCACAACATTTTCGTATGTAGATGCCTTACGAATTTCGTCCCATAGAAGTTTACTGCACTCCCTATCAAGATTTGGGGCCCTGTAAATCACACCCAAAATTAGTTTTTCTCGGCCCTCGAGAAGCTGTAACCAAACAGATTCAGTGGCTGACGCTTCTGGAGTTTACCTGGAGTTTACCTGGAGAGTGTTTCGGGGGTCAACGCCCCCGCGGCCCGGTCTGTGACCAGGCCTCCTGGTGGATCAGCGCCTGATCAACCAGGCTGTTGCTGCTGGCTGCACGCAAACCAACGTACGAGCCACAGCCCGGCTGATCAGGAACTGCCTTTAGGTGCTTGTCCAGTGCCAGCTTGAAGACTGCCAGGGGTCTGTTGGTAATCCCCCTTATGTGTGCTGGGAGGCAGTTGAACAGTCTCGGTCCCCTGACACTTATTGTATGGTCTCTTAACGTGCTAGTGACACCCCTGCTTTTCATTGGGGGGATGGTGCATCGTCTGCCAAGTCTTTTGCTTTCGTAGTGAGTGATTTTCGTGTGCAAGTTCGGTACTAGTCCCTCTAGGATTTTCCAGGTGTATATAATCATGTATCTCTCCCTCCTGCGTTCCAGGGAATACAGGTTTAGAAACCTCAAGCGCTCCCAGTAATTGAGGTGTTTTATCTCCGTTATGCGCGCCGTGAAAGTTCTCTGTACATTTTCTAGGTCGGCAATTTCACCTGCCTTGAAAGGTGCTGTTAGAGTGCAGCAATATTCCAGCCTAGATAGAACAAGTGACCTGAAGAGTGTCATCATGGGCTTGGCCTCCCTAGTTTTGAAGGTTCTCATTATCCATCCTGTCATTTTTCTAGCAGATGCGATTGATACAATGTTATGGTCCTTGAAGGTGAGATCCTCCGACATAATCACTCCCAGGTCTTTGACGTTGGTGTTTCGCTCTATTTTGTGGCCAGAATTTGTTTTGTACTCTGATGAAGATTTAATTTCCTCATGTTTACCATATCTGAGTAATTGAAATTTCTCATCGTTGAACTTCATATTGTTTTCTGCAGCCCACTGAAAGATTTGGTTGATGTCCGCCTGGAGCCTTGCAGTGTCTGCAATGGAAGACACTGTCATGCAGATTCGGGTGTCATCTGCAAAGGAAGACACGGTGCTGTGGCTGACATCCTTGTCTATGTCGGATATGAGGATGAGGAACAAGATGGGAGCTAGTACTGTGCCTTGTGGAACAGAGCTTTTCACCGTAGCTGCCTCGGACTTTACTCTGTTGACGACTACTCTCTGTGTTCTGTTAGTGAGGAAATTATAGATCCATCGACCAACTTTTCCTGTTATTCCTTTAGCGCGCATTTTGTGCGCTATTACGCCATGGTCACACTTGTCGAAGGCTTTTGCAAAGTCTGTATATATTACATCTGCGTTCTTTTTGTCTTCTAGTGCATTTAGGACCTTGTCGTAGTGATCCAGTAGTTGAGACAGACAGGAGCGACCTGTTCTAAACCCATGTTGCCCTGGGTTGTGTAACTGATGGGTTTCTAGATGGGTGGTGATCTTGCTTCTTAGGACCCTTTCAAAGATTTTTATGATATGGGATGTTAGTGCTATTGGTCTGTAGTTCTTTGCTGTTGCTTTACTGCCCCCTTTGTGGAGTGGGGCTATGTCTGTTGTTTTTAGTAACTGAGGGACGACCCCCGTGTCCATGCTCCCTCTCCATAGGATGGAAAAGGCTCGTGATAGGGGCTTCTTGCAGTTCTTGATGAACACAGAGTTCCATGAGTCTGGCCCTGGGGCAGAGTGCATGGGCATGTCATTTATCGCCTGTTCGAAGTCATTTGGCGTCAGGATAACATCGGATAGGCTTGTGTTAATCAAATTTTGTGGCTCTCTCATAAAAAATTCATTTTGATCTTCGACTCTCAGTCTGGTTAGCGGCTTGCTAAAAACTGAGTCATATTGGGACTTGAGTAGCTCACTCATTTCCTTGCTGTCATCTGTGTAGGACCCATCTTGTTTAAGTAGGGGCCCAATACTGGACGTTGTTCTCGATTTTGATTTGGCATAGGAGAAGAAATACTTTGGGTTTCTTTCGATTTCATTTATGGCTTTTAGTTCTTCCCGCGATTCCTGACTCCTAAAGGATTCTTTTAGCTTAAGTTCGATGCTTGCTATTTCTCTGACCAGTGTCTCCCTGCGCATTTCTGATATATTGACCTCTTTTAGCCGCTCTGTTATTCTTTTCCGTCGCCTGTAAAGGGAGCGCCTGTCTCTTTCTATTTTACATCTACTCCTCCTTTTTCTTAGAGGAATAAGCCTTGTGCATACATCGAGTGCCACCGAGTTAATCTGTTCTAGGCATAAGTTTGGGTCTGTGTTGCTTAGTATATCTTCCCAGCTTATATCGGTTAGGACTTGGTTTACTTGGTCCCACTTTATGTTTTTGTTATTGAAGTTGAATTTGGTGAATGCTCCCTCGTGACTAGTCTCATTTTGTCGGTCTGAGGCTCCACGCATACATGTCTGAACCTCAATTATGTTGTGATCTGAGTATATTGTTTTTGATATGGTGACATTTCTTATCAGATCATCATTGTTAGTGAAGATGAGGTCTAGTGTATTCTCCAGTCTAGTAGGCTCTATTATTTGCTGGTTTAAATTGAATTTTGTGCAGAGATTTAAAAGCTCGTGTGAGTGTGAGTTTTCATCAGAGCTGCCTCCTGGTGTTATTACTGCAACAATATTATTTGCTATATTCCTCCATTTTAGGTGCCTTAAGTTGAAATCCCCCAGGAGCAAGATGTTGGGTGCAGGAGCTGGAAGATTTTCCAGACAGTGGTCAATTTTTAACAGCTGTTCCTGGAATTGCTGGGATGTTGCATCCGGAGGCTTGTAGACTACCACAATGACTAGGTTTTGGTTCTCGACCTTTACTGCTAAAACTTCCACTACGTCATTTGAGGCATTAAGCAGTTCTGTGCAAACAAGTGACTCTGCAATGTACAGGCCAACCCCCCCCTTTTGCCTGTTCACTCTGTCACATCTGTATAGGTTGTAACCTGGGATCCATATTTCGTTGTCCAAGTGATCCTTTATGTGGGTCTCAGTGAAAGCCGCGAACATTGCCTTTGCCTCTGCAAGCAGTCCACGGATGAAAGGTATTTTGTTGTTTATTGCTGGCTTTAGACCCTGTATATTTGCAAAGAAGAATGTTATCGGACTGGTGGTATTGTTGGTACTGGGGGGGGATTTTTTTTCCGGCATTAGTATCTGTATCTGTTGGTTTGGAGTGGAGGCCATCGACTGTGGTTCCACTCCAGGAATGACTGGATTTGGTGTACGATTTCTGCCATTTCCTGCCAGTTTTTTTTCCTTCCTGGCACTAAAAAACCTCTCCCTCTTGAGTGGCTGTGGCTACCCAGGTTTTCCCATGGCCTGGATGTTTTGTATCTTTTTGTCCCCTTTAGATGGTATGCCTGGCAATTTAAGTTATAGCACAGTCTTTCCTGTACTGAAGAGGTACACATTTCAGGGTGAAAAAGCTTACAGGAAGGGAGTTTGCATTTTCCTGTTGTCATATGGGCATGACATTTTCTAGGGTGGTCATAGTTGCATGTCCCATCTGTTTTTCCAGATTTCCCATGCCAGCAGATACCAAGTGCATAGTATGTGCACAGGCTTGGTTTCCGTTTGCCTTGGGTTTCTGTGACTGTATTCCCTGTTGGTGCATGTTTCCCTGTCTTATTCCTATCCTCTATCCTGTCTAACACAACAATTTAAATTGTCTCTGACGTACATCGCTACTCCACCACCTTTCCTGTTGACCCTGTCAGTGTGGAATAATTTATAGCCTTGTATGTGACATTCAGAGGGCATCTCTCTATCTTTCAGATTGAGCCAGGTCTCTGTTATAGCAATAATATCTATGTTTCCTGCACTTGCAATTAATCTTAGCTCATCTATCTTATTTCTTACACTCCTGCTATTAGTATAGTAAACCTTAAGGGAGCTAGTCCCTTGCTGCCCTCTGCTGTCCCCCTTTGTTTGCTGACCTGATCTATTGTCTTTATTTATAACTTCATGCTGAATGCCTTTTATACATTTACTGTTTCCAACCCAAGTGTTGCAACCTGCTTGTTTCCCACACACACCCATACCTCTATCTTCCATCAGTTTAAAATCATAGGCATTTCGCCAATGGCCTTCTCAATCGAGTCTGCAAGTGCTACCACCCCAGCCCCAGAGAGATGTACCCCATCCCTTGCATACATATCATATTTGCCATAAAAGTTGTTCCAGTTGTCAATGAATGGGATTGCAAGTTCCTTGCAGTATCTGTCTAGCCAGCAATTTACACCAATTGCCCTAGACAACCATTCATTTCCTACTCCCCTTCTAGGCAAGATGCTACATATGATTGGGATCCCTCCCTTAGACTTAATGAAATCTATAGCTGACCTGTACTTATCTAGCAGCTCTTCTCTCCTACCCTTCCCAATATCATTTCCACCAGCACTGAGACAGATAATGGGCTTGCTCCCATTACCTGACATGATATTATCCAGCCTGTTGACAATGTCCCCAACACCAGCTCCAGGGAAGCACACTCTATCTCTCATCTTCTTATTCCTATTACAAAAAGCACGGTCAATGTATCTTACCTGAGAGTCACCAACCACAAGAATGCGCTTACCTCCATTAGCAGGGGCAGTAGTACCCTTACCTTCACTGGCCACTGAAGTACATTCATCCTGAAGAACAGAGAAGCGATTTCCTACCTTCAGATCTTCACTCTTAACTTTCCTTACTCTGATGCGCCTTCCATTACTGTGAACTACTCGCCACTTGTAGCAGGTGCTGGGCTGCACCTCACTGCTGGTAGCCGTTGCTGCCTCCCCAACTACAGCCTCCTCACAGCGAGAGACAGACTGCACCTCGCTGCTAGAAGCCTCATTCCCCACAACTCCAGCCACCTCACACTCTCTCCCAGACCCATTGAGGTGGACCTTCAGCCTCCTAATCTCCTCCTGGAGAAGCAAGACCTCCTCCTTCAACTCTCCAACCTCAATTTTTAAAACACTGCAGAAGCAAGCCCTGGTCACGGACCGGACCGCGGGGGCGTCGACCCCGGAAACCACCTCCAGATATGCAGTGTAGAGCAATTATTCAAGAAGGTTACGAGGTTGTCTTCCTACATCTTCAGTAAACTTAATTTTCAAGGTGTAGAAGTCAGAAGAATGCCTAGTACTCCATTTCTCGGTATTACGTCACCTATTTACCGCATCCACATGACTGAGTGAAGAATGGCGGTCAAGAAGAATGCCTAGTACTCCATTTCTCGGTATTACGTCACCTATTTACCGCATCCACATGACTGAGTGAAGAATGGCGGTCAAGAAGAATGCCTAGTACTCCATTTCTCGGTATTACGTCACTTATTTACCGCATCCACATGACTGAGTGAGGAATGGCGGTCAAGATACCGTCCATTCTAAATCTTCCATAAATAATTAACCTAGAAGGGCACTGAGGGGCGAACCCATAGCAGAGCCAAACTGTTTCCTTTGGTATACCTTTGATGGGTTTACAGAGTTTCCTTACTCCCGCAGCCATGGACCAAGCTTGTCAGGCGCTTGTCTTGTCTAATGGCGACCCACTGGACCACATATCCATCACAATCTGGTTGATCTACTAGGTGAAGGTATTTTTCAAGTTTCCTCTTAATTACTGTAATTCTGCACCTTCTGACGGCTGGAACACTCCTTCCAGCCGTCATAACGGCTGGAACACTCCTTCCAGCATGTCTTATATTGAAAATGGTATAAAATACCAACAAACTGATTAGTAGGAATTGCAACAGCAGGCGAAAAGTGTCAACTAAGATACCCAACTGTTACGCATGCGTCTTACCCACGAACACGTTTATAACCGCACATGTGTGTCTTGATCTTGTCTCTGAGATATTAACAGTGGGTAAGCCAACTGATGATTTGGCACACGATCCAAAGCCTCACCGAGTCATCATGTGACTAACACTAGCAGGGTAAACAGTGTAGATCTCATCATGTACCATCAGTTAGTAACAACAACAGTCCCAGCTGCATCCTGAGGGAAACTTAACCTTCACACACCTTAAGTTGATATTACCGTATTATCCACTTCCCACGTATAAGTACGTTGTGTTTGTGTGTGGGAAGGAGGGGGTTACGGACTTCCTACGTCATGTGTATGTGCATGTATGAGGGGGATTACTACTTTCGACGAACATACCATGTGTATATTTCTGTACGTGTGGTTCCCATCTCTGACATCCAGAGCTGAATCATACCTATTCTTTAAACTGTGTATCGTGTATAACACTCGCGTCAAACACCACTCTTGTTCATTCCTTTTAGTACCACAAGCTGAAAAAATACTTCATAACTTAATTGCCAGCGGACAAGAGCAGCTAGCAACATTCAATTATTTAAGAAGCACTAAAACCGTAAGGGTCACACAACGCCTTTGGGATGGGAAGTAATCAGGTTTGTCCCCAGGAACGGGTAGCTCCAATTCACTGGATTAAGAGCCCATCAAAATCAAGACACCACCTTGAAGGGAACGTTTAAAAAATAAGGGAAATTTGCATTAATAATGGAAATTAACTTCACAGCTTCCGGGAGTTTAGTTCGGAAAAAAATTAAATCGAACTTCTGAGGGGGAGAGGAAAAGTGGACGAGGAATAGAGGGGAAAGAAAAGTGGTGGAAAAGTAAGATGAACAAAGGAAATACTGAAAAAAGGTAAGGAGGGGGAGCTGGAAAGGAAGAGGTGAGAAAAAGAGAAAAGGAACAAGGAGGAAATAGTGGAAACAAAACTAGAAAAGATGATAAGGGGGGTGAAAAACAAGTGAGGAGAGATAAAAAAAAAAAAAGGAATGGGTGAAAAAAGTGGTGTTTTGTTCGTAAGGAAATATTTGTAAATTCCTTCCGGCATGTAATGACAGTCAATTGTTTTGCTTATTTGACGAAGCCTCTATTATAATAATGGAGAAGCGCCAAACCCGTTGTGATCCTACAAATAATTAATCATTTAATTTGATCCAAGGGGAAAGTTAGCTGCAGTGGCACGGATCAAGAGCCATTCCGAGCACCTCCCTGGGTTTGAAGGTCATGTACAGTAGAGTACCAAAGTGACAGTACTGTTTTGGCAGCTAATTTTGATGATTGGTATCGTCTAGTAACTAGTATACTGACTTACACCTTTCACAGGGACAAGAGTACATCTCCTGACTTACACCCTTCACAGGGATAAGAGTACATCTCCTGACTTACACCCTTCACAGGGATAAGAGTACATCTCCTGACTTACACCCTTCACAGGGATAAGAGTACATCTCCTGACTTACACCTTTCACAGGGACAAGAGTACATCTCCTGACTTACACCTTTCACAGGGACAAGAGTACATCTCCTGACTTACACCCTTCACAGGGATAAGAGTACATCTCCTGACTTACACCTTTCACAGGGACAAGAGTACATCTCCTGACTTACACCTTTCACAGGGACAAGAGTACATCTCCTGACTTACACCTTTCACAGGGACAAGAGTACATCTCCTGACTTACACCTTTCACAGGGACAAGAGTACATCTCCTGACTTACACCTTTCACAGGGACAAGAGTACATCTCCTGACTTACACCCTTCACAGGGATAAGAGTACATCTCCTGACTTACACCCTTCACAGGGATAAGAGTACATCTCCTGACTTACACCCTTCACAGGGATAAGAGTACATCTCCTGACTTACACCCTTCACAGGGATAAGAGTACATCTCCTGACTTACACCCTTCACAGGGATAAGAGTACATCTCCTGACTTACACCCTTCACAGGGATAAGAGTACATCTCCTGACTTACACCCTTCACAGGGATAAGAGTACATCTCCTGACTTACACCCTTCACAGGGATAAGAGTACATCTCCTGACTTACACCCTTCACAGGGATAAGAGTACATCTCCTGACTTACACCCTTCACAGGGATAAGAGTACATCTCCTGACTTACACCCTTCACAGGGATAAGAGTACATCTCCTGACTTACACCTTTCACAGGGACAAGAGTACATCTCCTGACTTACACCTTTCACAGGGACAAGAGTACATCTCCTGACTTACACCTTTCACAGGGACAAGAGTACATCTCCTGACTTACACCTTTCACAGGGATAAGAGTACATCTCCTGACTTACACCTTTCACAGGGACAAGAGTACATCTCCTGACTTACACCTTTCACAGGGACAAGAGTACATCTCCTGACTTACACCTTTCACAGGGACAAGAGTACATCTCCTGACTTACACCCTTCACAGGGATAAGAGTACATCTCCTGACTTACACCTTTCACAGGGACAAGAGTACATCTCCTGACTTACACCCTTCACAGGGATAAGAGTACATCTCCTGACTTACACCCTTCACAGGGACAAGAGTACATCTCCTGACTTACACCCTTCACAGGGATAAGAGTACATCTCCTGACTTACACCCTCACAGGGATAAGAGTACATCTCCTGACTTACACCCTTCACAGGGATAAGAGTACATCTCCTGACTTACACCCTTCACAGGGATAAGAGTACATCTCCTGACTTACACCCTTCACAGGGATAAGAGTACATCTCCTGACTTACACCCTTCACAGGGATAAGAGTACATCTCCTGACTTACACCCTTCACAGGGATAAGAGTACATCTCCTGACTTACACCCTTCACAGGGATAAGAGTACATCTCCTGACTTCTTGTAAACCTCGGTAACCGATACCTATAAACTGATTTAAAAAAGACACGTAAGCAAACACTAGGACATTTATTCGAAAACGTTTCGGTCCTGGTACCTTTATCACTTCAGAAGTGATCAAGGTACCAGGACCGAAACGTTGTCTAATAGACATGTCCTAGTGTTGGCTCACACATCTTTGTGAACCGTCTCATGTCTTGACCCACTCATCTGTAACCTGTTTGACAAACATTTAGGCTTCGGCAGGTAATCAGTTTAGAGTTTTCTTTACCATACAGATCTATAAATCAATATAAGTGAGCAAATTAAAGTCGTGGCTCACGGAGGAAGGAGATAATGTTTGTCAAGCTACCAACCACCACCACCATTAAGGCAGCAATCTACCTGGCTACGAACGCTCGTGTATCCTATAATTCCGAGCCTAGTTACAGAGATTACACTGTGTATACACAGATACACCTCAGCATATATGGATAATGGGAGGAGAGTAAACGCAGACTGGCCATGAAGACATCTATCGCGGAGACATGTGGATAGTTCCGTCAAAGTGACAGACTTCCTCAGTCGAATACAAGCTAATTCAATGCAGGTATTAGACTGAAGAAGTGGGCTGTGCAGATAAAACGCATCGGTAATAAAGATTCACAAGAGTTGCACATATATGCATCAACTTGGGTGTATTGTGTATCAAGAGTAAATACATTGTACATTCAAAAGTGGTTTTTGCCGCCATGGCACATCTAAATAAGCTATGCTCTGCAGGTTTTATATTTCGACTTATGCGTTTCACTGGCAGTAATGCCCTTGGAATACCTCTCTGCTGGTATAAGTATACAGAGAAGGTTGGTATATAACAGAATGATTTAGGTCATTCTCGTCCTTAAGAGTCTCAGACCTGAGGTCATCACTCTGCTGAAGAGGACCTCAGGTTGAAAGATAAAGCTCCCTCTATTTCTAATTTCATTTGTCTCCAAGTCAGTTTATTAAACTGTTTTATTAATCATTTAAATATTTAGGCAAGGGAATCAATAACCTTTTCAAACCATCAAATTAGTGATTTCTTCCATAATGAATGTAACAAAGTAACAAGAACGTTTTCCGAAGCCTAGTTTAATTACTCGGGCTTTATTTATACCAAGAACACCAGAATAAAATATTAACAAACCAGAGAAAAAATAAGATATTATACCCTGCACTTGCTGTGCTTTCAGAATTTAATAATATTTGCAGAAAGCAGGAAATCCACGAGTGTCTTTCAGTGTCATCGTTGATTAAACAAGTACAAAAATATTATCCAAAGAGAAGGATAATGTTTAAAATATTCTGTATTCATAGGTAATATCACTTTCTCAAGGATTCATTAATGGTTTCGGGAATCATACACACAGCATCTCATTCTCGGATCTAGAAGGGAAATAACTATTCAGAAGTACAAAGGAAATTGAAGATAGATTTGTAATGAAGGCAAGTAGCAGCTGAGTTACCTATAAGATTTCGTTCGGATTTTTAACCCCGGAGGGTTAGCCACCCAGGATAACCCAAGAAAGTCAGTGCGTCATCGAGGACTGTAACTTATTTCCATTGGGGTCCTTAATCTTGTCCCCCCAGGATGCGACCCACACCAGTCGACTAACACCCAGGTACCTATTTGCTGCTAGGTGAACAGGACAACGTGTCGAAATGTTTCCACCCACCGGGAGTCGAACCCGGGCCCTCCGTGTGTGAAGCGGGAGCTTTAGCCACCGGGCCACCTATCAATATTACGAGTCAGATAAGACCTTTAACAATTCTACCAGAGAGCAAAACGTTTATCAGGTTTCTGTTTCAATCATTTGACAAGACAAGAGTCTCCCTGGATGGCTGCAGTCTACCAACCTTCTACCTTGCCTACGTACCCTGTTTAAGTTAGAAGTGTAATAAAGTTGGTAGAATTACCGACAATATGTAAAGTAAAAGGACACAAGTGCAACTAATGTGACATTTATTGTGGCAACGTTTCGCTCTCCAGGAGCTTTATCAAGCCATTACAAACAATACATGGACACAGAGGGTATATAAAGGCTCAGAGTGAGGTGAATACTAGTGAGGTACCATTTCGATGTTCACTAGTGGTAGTAGTAGTAGTAGTAGTAGTGACTTTTGTACCACTACTACTACTACTACCACTAGTGAACATCGAAATGGTACCTCACTAGTATTCACCTCACTCTGAGCCTTTATATACCCTCTGTGTCCATGTATTGTTTGTAATGGCTTGATAAAGCTCCTGGAGAGCGAAACGTTGCCACAATAAATGTCACATTAGTTGCACTTGTGTCCTTTTACTTTACATAAGTTAGAAGTGCAATATCTACGGTGCGATACAGTATTTGTATCCCCAAGACCCCTCTTTAAATTCCAGGATAGCAAGAAACATGGAACGTATCCTAGTCCCTTCCATGCTCCCTGGGAAAGTTATAGGATATAACACCAATACCTCTTCAAATATTTTAATTTTTATCTTTGTTATAGTCTTTCTGCAAGTCTGTCTTCATCCTAGAAGCAGCCACCGCTGGAAGAGACTAATATAAATTATGGTACTGGTGACGGATGAGGTTTCTTTGATTTGTGTGTTTAACTGGGAACAATATACACCTCTGGAACAATCCATACTTGAAATAACATGAAATATAATAGCTGGTGAACTGCGTAATACTGTGTATTGTTCGTACGTATAATGCCTCCATAGGAGGCGTCTTGACGCTCGTAGGTTAGGTTAGGTAAGGTTCGTCAGGAAACGGGACAAATGTTTCCTGACGCGGGTCTTAGTCAGATGATGACCCGCCTTTGGAGCTTTTGGTCATCTGACCGAGGCCTTCCGCTGGCTTACCGGTCCACCCCTTTAAAAATTATGGTCATTTATAACCATTGTTTTTTTTTTGACGCTCGTAAAGGAACCTGTAATATAGGAAACTTAAAGCTACCATCCCACTCCCCTCTAGGGAGGTTCCTTGACACTGGTAAGGGGCTCTTGATCTAAGGAATTGGATCTGTGCTCCAGTTCCCTGAATTGACTGAATGCCTCCTATCCCCCCCCCACATGCGCTGTATAATCCTATGGGTTTAGCGCTCCCCCATGATTATAATACCATCCCACTGCTGCTTCAAACATTATCATCTCCCAATCCTCGGGAGCTGCGTTACCCCTACGGGTTTAGCACTTATCCATGAATGGAAAAA
>NC_091382.1:2987316-3012889 GCF_038502225.1 Cherax quadricarinatus
TTCAGTAAAGCAAGCCATATTGAAATACTTTTGGCCTCATATGGCAACTGATATTTCTGAGTATGTTAAGAAATGTAGTGTCTGCATGCAATACAAAAGTAATGCTAATGGTCCTAATCCAGTCCAGGTGTATCCAACTACTAGCGAACCGTGGGAAAGAGTTGCGCTTGATTCGTTAACTAATTTCCAATGTTCCCTCCAGGGCAACAAACATCTGTGTGTTATGGTAGACCATTTCACCAGATATTGTAAGTTCCTATTTCAGATAAGACTGCTGAGACAGTAGCTAAAGCATTTAAAGAACGCATTATCTGCAGGCATACCACCAGTCCGATAACATTCTTCTTTGCAAATATACAGGGTCTAAAGCCAGCAACAAACAACAAAATACCTTTCATCCGTGGACTGCTTGCAGAGGCAAAGGCAATGTTCGCGGCTTTCACTGAGACCCACATAAAGGATCACTTGGACAACGAAATATGGATCCCAGGTTACAACCTATACAGATGTGACAGAGTGAACAGGCAAAAGGGGGGGGTTGGCCTGTACATTGCAGAGTCACTTGTTTGCACAGAACTGCTTAATGCCTCAAATGACGTAGTGGAAGTTTTAGCAGTAAAGGTCGAGAACCAAAACCTAGTCATTGTGGTAGTCTACAAGCCTCCGGATGCAACATCCCAGCAATTCCAGGAACAGCTGTTAAAAATTGACCACTGTCTGGAAAATCTTCCAGCTCCTGCACCCAACATCTTGCTCCTGGGGGACTTCAACTTAAGGCACCTAAAATGGAGGAATATAGCAAATAATATTGTTGCATTAATAACACCTGGAGGCAGCTCTGATGAAAACTCACACTCACACGAGCTTTTAAATCTCTGCACAAAATTCAATTTAAACCAGCAAATAATAGAGCCTACTAGACTGGAGAATACACTAGACCTCATCTTCACTAACAATGATGATCTGATAAGAAATGTCACCATATCAAAAACAATATACTCAGATCACAACATAATTGAGGTTCAGACATGTATGCGTGGAGCCCCAGACCGACAAAATGAGACTAGTCACGAGGGAGCATTCACCAAATTCAACTTCAATAACAAAAACATAAAGTGGGACCAAGTAAACCAAGTCCTAACCGATATAAGCTGGGAAGATATACTAAGCAACACAGACCCAAACTTATGCCTAGAACAGATTAACTCGGTGGCACTCGATGTATGCACAAGGCTTATTCCTCTAAGAAAAAGGAGGAGTAGATGTAAAATAGAAAGAGACACGCGCTCCCTTTACAGGCGACGGAAAAGAATAACAGAGCGGCTAAAAGAGGTCAATATATCTGAAATGCGCAGGGAGACACTGGTCAGAGAAATAGCAAGCATCGAACTTAAGCTAAAAGAATCCTTTAGGAGTCAGGAATCGCGGGAAGAACTAAAAGCCATAAATGAAATCGAAAGAAACCCAAAGTATTTCTTCTCCTATGCCAAATCAAAATCGAGAACAACGTCCAGTATTGGGCCCCTACTTAAACAAGATGGTTCCTACACAGATGACAGCAAGGAAATGAGTGAGCTACTCAAGTCCCAATATGACTCAGTTTTTAGCAAGCCGCTAACCAGACTGAGAGTCGAAGATCAAAACGAATTTTTTATGAGAGAGCCACAAAATTTGATTAACACAAGCCTATCTGATGTTATCCTGACGCCAAATGACTTCGAACAGGCGATAAATGACATGCCCATGCACTCTGCCCCAGGGCCAGACTCATGGAACTCTGTGTTCATCAAGAACTGCAAGAAGCCGCTATCACGAGCCTTTTCCATCCTTTGGAGAGGGAGCATGGACACGGGGGTCGTCCCTCAGTTACTAACAACAACAGACATAGCCCCACTCCACAAAGGGGGCAGTAAAGCAACAGCAAAGAACTACAGACCAATAGCACTAACATCCCATATCATAAAAATCTTTGAAAGGGTCCTAAGAAGCAAGATCACCACCCATCTAGAAACCCATCAGTTACACAACCCAGGGCAACATGGGTTTAGAACAGGTCGCTCCTGTCTGTCTCAACTACTGGATCACTACGACAAGGTCCTAAATGCACTAGAAGACAAAAAGAATGCAGATGTAATATATACAGACTTTGCAAAAGCCTTCGACAAGTGTGACCATGGCGTAATAGCGCACAAAATGCGCGCTAAAGGAATAACAGGAAAAGTCGGTCGATGGATCTATAATTTCCTCACTAACAGAACACAGAGAGTAGTCGTCAACAGAGTAAAGTCCGAGGCAGCTACGGTGAAAAGCTCTGTTCCACAAGGCACAGTACTAGCTCCCATCTTGTTCCTCATCCTCATATCCGACATAGACAAGGATGTCAGCCACAGCACCGTGTCTTCCTTTGCAGATGACACCCGAATCTGCATGACAGTGTCTTCCATTGCAGACACTGCAAGGCTCCAGGCGGACATCAACCAAATCTTTCAGTGGGCTGCAGAAAACAATATGAAGTTCAACGATGAGAAATTTCAATTACTCAGATATGGTAAACATGAGGAAATTAAATCTTCGTCAGAGTACAAAACAAATTCTGGCCACAAAATAGAGCGAAACACCAACGTCAAAGACCTGGGAGTGATTATGTCGGAGGATCTCACCTTCAAGGACCATAACATTGTATCAATCGCATCTGCTAGAAAAATGACAGGATGGATAATGAGAACCTTCAAAACTAGGGAGGCCAAGCCCATGATGACACTCTTCAGGTCACTTGTTCTATCTAGGCTGGAATATTGCTGCACTCTAACAGCACCTTTCAAGGCAGGTGAAATTGCCGACCTAGAAAATGTACAGAGAACCTTCACGGCGCGCATAACGGAGATAAAACACCTCAATTACTGGGAGCGCTTGAGGTTTCTAAACCTGTATTCCCTGGAACGCAGGAGGGAGAGATACATGATTATATACACCTGGAAAATCCTAGAGGGACTAGTACCGAACTTGCACACGAAAATCACTCACTACGAAAGCAAAAGACTTGGCAGACGATGCACCATCCCCCCAATGAAAAGCAGGGGTGTCACTAGCACGTTAAGAGACCATACAATAAGTGTCAGGGGCCCGAGACTGTTCAACTGCCTCCCAGCACACATAAGGGGGATTACCAACAGACCCCTTGCAGTCTTCAAGCTGGCACTGGACAAGCACCTAAAGTCAGTTCCTGATCAGCCGGGCTGTGGCTCGTACGTTGGTTTGCGTGCAGCCAGCAGCAACAGCCTGGTTGATCAGGCGCTGATCCACCAGGAGGCCTGGTCACAGACCGGGCCGCGGGGGCGTTGACCCCCGAAACTCTCTCCAGGTCTCCAGGTAAGTCGTGGCACTCCACATTATGCACTGTACAGTGTAGATAAACGTTTGCCTTATGAGTTGTTATATTCTAACCCGAAACCAAATTACAACCCTGATGATTTCATAGCAACTTGTACCGGCTTAGCTTAGTGTTTTTAGAAAAATCTGTGAAACACTTCATAAATCAACAGCAGAATTTACAAGAGTCGCTAACACTCCAGCAAAGCAGTCCAAAATCAAAGTGGGTTCGAGAGTTATTGAGAAATCCACAAGTATCATTTGTAGCTACCAATTCAGATATGCCTCAAACACTGCATAAGTTAGTCAGTGCAACAGAATTTGATCCTACCAGAGATGACACCCATTCTGCATATGTCAATCTCACCCTAGCAGAGTTGGGGTTAAATGTAAATAACCTGTATAGATGAATAATATAGTCTCAAGTGTATTTCTATTGTCTACTACAATATCAACTTATTAATATTCAAGAATTTTTTTTGTGTTTACGTTCTCTCCTAATTCTGAGATTTAACAGTCTAGATTTGAGTGCACCAAGTCTGTGTTTCTGTTAAACGCTTCTCTTTGTACATATCCTTCCTCAGAGTCCGGAGACCACATGAATACAGATCGATTGATAAAAATTTTTATCACTTCTATTGTATAATCCCAATGCTGAACCTCATTCTATGAATTCTGCTATATCATACCTTGTAATGCATTACAGTAAGTTATGTTCGCTTTCATTCCAGTATTCTCCTTATGTACGTTCTAATGCTCAATTGTTGTGTATTTTGATCCTGGATAGAATCAGTCCAAGCCATATGCCTGCCGTCTCTAGTTTATATTAGCTGTATGTCGGGACAACGTACATTAGCGTCACCGAGCTCTCAGTAGTACCAGTACCAGTAACCAGTTACCAGTCTCAGTTGTGACTCACTACCAGCCGTCTGTGTGAATCACTTGTTATTCACTGTTACTGCTGACCCTAGCATGATTTTGAATGCCGCTCGCCCTCTGAGGCACTCAGCAAGCCAGTTCAAGTAGAGGCATTAGACAGGTGGCAGGTCAGACTTGGTGTTCCCCATATAGTCCATCCAATATACGTACTTAACAGCTTACGTGAGTGTTTCTTACCCAATCCACATTTCGAACCCCCACATGACAAGACTGTTCAACAACCTCCCACCAGCCATAAGGAAAATTACCAAAAGACCCTGGCTGCCTTCATGAGACCTGAACAGATACCTAAATTCAGTACCCGATCAGCCGGGCTGTTGTTCGTACGTTGGTCTACTTGCAGCCAGCAGTAATAACCTAGTTGATCGGGCCCTGATCTACCGTGAGGCCTGGTCAAGGACTGGACCATGGGGGCGTTGACCCCCGAACACCCTCCAGGTGTGTATGTGTAATTTTTTCACTCATATCTTGCTGTCCAAAACATCTTTAAAACGTGTTTTTGTAGGTGCTTTAAACACTGTATTTGCTTGTTATTTCTATTTGATTCCACTTCCTGATGTTTGAGTTTCCAGCACACATAAGGGGGATTACCAACAGACCCCTGGCAGTCTTCAAGCTGGCACTGGACAAGCATCTAAAGTCAGTTCCTGATCAGCCGGGCTGTGGCTCGTACGTTGGTTTGCGTGCAGCCAGCAGCAACAGCCTGGTTGATCAGGCGCTGATCCACCAGGAGGCCTGGTCACAGACCGGGCCGCGGGGGCATTGACCCCCGAAACTCTCTCCAGGTAAACTCCAGGTATACATTATTTGTCACTGCTCCATACTGCTATGGAGGACACCTTATCTCATCTGCATTGTTGATAACTAGATCCATCCTCTTTCTTAGTGTCCTGAGGCTTGTTTCCACTTACCTCTAAGTAGTCTGTCACTCATTTCCTTTAGTTCTCGCCGTAGACCAGAAAGCTGTGCATAGGAATTTGGTTGCATGACTTTGGATTTTAGGTATCACACCCTATGACAAGTGGGTCCTAAAACTCTCAGGCCAATGCGTTAACCACTCGTCCAGCTCCTCAGCTGGTGACCCTAGGAATATCCCTGATATGGGCTCTCTCAACATCTGTTAATTACAATTTTCAGTCGTTTAAAAATGTCAATGAGAGCTCCTTTCCGTCCGTCCTTCCGTGGAAGACCTGGGACCTTTCCCTCCGTTAGGTTGACTTCGATGTTCGCAAGGTCCTTCGTGTCCAGAGTCCATCTTTGCTTGTCCTCTTCCACTATCGTTGTTCCTGCCTCTGGGATGACAAAACTCCTTGTTCTTTGCCAGTCTCCTCCTCATTACTCTTTCAAAACTTGACCCAGTTTATCTCAAACAAGACGTTTGTCTGGAGGCTGGAGTTCATTACCTTTGTAACTTGTTCAGCTATCAAAACTTTGAGGCCCAGTCCCTGGACCCACTATGTACCTCTGTAATCTTTAAACTACCACCCACACCATGGTTATGGGCTGCATAATAAACATATTAAACTAAACTCTGGAAGCTTTGCAGTCTTCCCCAGTCGATAGCTGGTGCAAATACCCGAGCTTTACAATAGGAATACGTCACTTTGATTTTTGTTTTGTTTTTTTTCCTAGGTTCTCTACACATATGCTATGTATGATAATCTAAGTAACTATTTGTGTATATCTGAATAAATTTGCACAGCACTGTGTCGTCCTTTGCAGATGACACCCAAATTTGCATGTCAGTGACCTCCATTGATGACACTGCAAGACTCCAGGTGGACATCAACCAAATCTTTAAATAGGCCGCAGAAAACATGAAGTTCAGTGAAGAGAAATTTCAATTACGACGATACGGAAAACTTGAGGACATTAAAACCGTATTGGAGTATAAAACAAATTCCAACTACACAATAAAGCGAAAAGCTAATGTGAAAGACCTGGGGGTGATAATGTCAGAGGATCTCCCCTTCAAGGATCACAACAATGTTTCTATCATATCTGCTGAGAAAATGATAGTTAAGTTTAATATGTTTATTATGCACCCCATACCCATCTTGTGGGCGGTAGTCAAAAGGTTACAGAGGTACATAATGGGTCCAAGGACTGGACTCCAAAGTTTTGATAGCTGAGCAAGTTACAGAGGTAATGAACTCACAATTTACAAAGGTAATGGACTCACAATTTACAAAATGATAGGATATACCTCTTGGTGTATATAAGATATGCACATTGTATATGCTCAGAGAGATATACGCCTTTTCGGTATATATACGATATGCAACTCTCTGTATATACACTTGTGTATATACAGATATATTCTCCTCGGTATATATACACCTCTGTATATACAAATATATTCTCAATGTATACACTAAAATATACGCATGTATATATAGTATCGGTGTATATACACATGCACCTCGGGGAATATGTATATATATATATATATATATATCTATATATATATATATATATATATATATATATATATATATATATATATATATATATATATATATATATATATATATATATATATATATATATATATATATATATATATATATCCCAAGGGGAGGGCCCATATGCAGGTGAAGGGGCTCTTGATCCAAGGAAATGAACCCCTCTTCTCCTTCCTTGGATCTAACCTGATAACCTCCCATCCCCCACCATGAACCCTATAAACCCTATGGGTTTAGCGCCTTTTCATGAGGAAAAAAATCCTTATCAAAAGAGGGCGTGGCCCTCAAGTCTGCCAGATAGTGTGGCAATCTATTTTAAGTAATCCCTCTCACTTTTAGGCCATTTTTTGAGCCAATTTAGCCACTATGGTTAAAATATATGATTTATTTTACAGTCTGGCCTTAGTGGTGCTGATTCCTGTATGTGTGGGGGATTTTTTTGACAAGATTTGTAAATCCTCTGAGAAATGTTGTTACAGCCAGTCTGGTCTATGTAATTATGATGCTGAAACATTATTCTGTAATGCCCAGGTAGGTCTATATTATCATCTTATTGGCCTTTGATCCAGGGAATTAGAGCTAACATCCCCAGGTACCTCTAGTTCCTCTGGAGCTGTGAAGAACCTTTACGGGTTTAGCGCTTGTCCATGAGAATAATAATAATAATTCATATTATACCTGCTTGAAATGATTTAAGGTAAAATATGTGAATAATGATGATGATAATAATCATTATATAAGTTTATCCCCTCAAGGAAGGTTCCTTGATGTTGGTGAGGGGCTCTTGATTTAGGGAATTGGATCTGTGCTCCAGTTCCCCGAATTAAGCCTGAATGCCTTCCACATCCCCCCCCAGGCGCTGTATAATCCTCCAGGTTTAGCGCTTCCTCCTTGATTATAATAATAATAATAATATATAAGTTTATATACAGTACCTAGTTTAATTTTCCAAGTGGAGTACCTATGGGGTCCGTGCTGGGTCCTAATTTTATTAAATTAAAACGGAATAAGGTTTTGTTCTTTATTTAGTAAAGTTATAGGGTTGTCAGAGGTAATTAAAGTACACTAATATTGTAATCATTCAACCTAGAGTAATTATATATTTTAAATAACCCTTATAGAATGTAAAACTAGTATTGTATTGTATGATGACTTAACCTAGGATATTCTTGTACTCGCCTATATATTGCTGCAGGGGTCGATTCACATGAGTTAATTTTATTTAGGTACAGGTGTGCATACTACAGTTACACAAATTACCATACATGGTAGTACGTATATGTTTCCGTGGGGAAGTGGAACAGAATTCTTCCTCCGTAAGCTATGCGTGTCGTAAGAGGCGGCTAAAATGCCGGGAGCAAGGGGCTAGTAACCCCTTCTGTATATATTACTAAATTTAAAAGGAGAAACTTTCGTTTGTCCTTTTGGGCCACCCCGCCTCGGTGGGATGCGGCCGGTGTGTTGAAAGAAAATAGTACATGTGTATAATGCAACAATATGTGTATAATGTATTTCTAGCTTATTAAATATAGTACAATTATCTGTATAAAAAAAGGTATAATAATGTTCACTTGAAAACTTAGCCCTCAAGAGTGGGTCCTTGATGCTGGTGAAGGGCTCTTGATTCAAGGAATTTTACTTGCCCTTCTGTTCCTTGGACTGAACCTGATTACCTTCTGTTCCCCAGGCACCGTGTGACCCCTATGAATTTAGCGCTTCCCCCAAGTATATTAATTATAATAATATTGCAAATTTAACTAGACTTGCATTTATGCTCTGGACTGAGATCAGGTCCTGATCCACCCCTAGGCCTGGTCAAGGACCAGGCCTAAGGGAAATTGACCCCTGAAACCCTGCCCAGGTATGCACCCCTAAATGTAAGGTACCTTTGTACAAATACAGTGGACCCCCACTTAACGATCACCTCCCAATGGGACCAATTATGTAAGTGTATTTATGTAAGTGCATTTGTACGTGTATGTTTGGGGGTCTGAAATGGACTAATCTACTCCACAATATTCCTTATGGGAACAAATTCGGTCAGTACTGGCACCTGAACATACTTCTGGAATGAAAAAATATCGTTAACCGGGGGGTCCAATGTACTGTATCTTGCTGATATGAAGTTTCTTTATCTTTATCTAATAATAGTACTACTAATAATAATCATTCTTTTAATGTATCGCATTTATTTCCATGTCTGCTTTTCATTGGGCATGCCATAATTTATGCTTTCATAATGGATTAATTTGACTTTTGCTTACAGTCTTACAGAAGAGTTTTTTCAATAGTTTTATCTATTACACAACCATATACTATAACTTGCTATTTGGTCACCAAGTTTATCATTCACTGACTTTTTCAGCTAAGGAATACAGAAAATAAAAAAGGAACTTGCGAGATACGGAACATTAAGAGAGGTTAGTTATGTTAATTTTTGTGCCTTTAATTAGTTTTCCCAATAATGCTAATTAATCAGAACCCTATTTTATTTCATGTCACTGTATAAAATATACCATAATTAGAAAAGCCATAGGATGTGCAATATTTTGAACAGTTCAAAATACAGTGATGTAAATTAACCTATTTCCCTAATGGAAATATGTCACTTTGACTTATTTCAAAATCAAAATATGTATAGGTAATTTACACTATATAGTATAATATTTCTAAATCAAAATCAAGGTAATTTACACTATGTATGATAATTGTACATATGTGTACCTGTGCCTAAATAAAATTACTATTATCCTACATGTTTATAATGAAGAAAGATGAGACCAATAAACCTGCCAGAATGTGAAACAGGCTTCCATTTCTCTCATATGATATGATGATAGTACCTACCTGCTGCCTACCATCTTATACATTTATTGTTTGCTGTACCAAACAGTATATGTATATTACTACATGTTTTTTTCATTTCAGATTGTAGCCTAGATGAACCATCATTTCTGTCACGCCCACAAAATCTCTTGTTCAGTTTACGCATGTACTTCCATTTGGGCCTACTGGAGAACAGATCAGCATTCAACTTAACATTTCCATCACCTACGTGGAAGAGTGAGTTAATTTTTTAATGTTACTACAGTACAACAACAATAATAATAATAATATTAATAAATCATTGGTACCTTGAGTTACGAACTTAATTCGTTCCAGAAGGCTGTTCAAGTACCGATACCAAACAAATTTGTTCCCATAAGGAATAATGTAAATTAGATTAGTCCGTTTTAGACCCCCAGAAATACACTTACAAAAGCACTTACAAAAATACACTTACATAATTGTTCTAGTTGGGAGCTGTTTGAAACTGAAGGTACCACTGTAATTTTGTAATACAATAAGGTCACAGTGTACAGTGTTGATGCATTCCCAAAAATACATTGTTATATGAATGTTCAGTATTCAGAACCTATTTTCCTATAAGAAACAATGTAAAATGGATAAATGTGTTCCTCAGCTCTAATTTTCCATATCCGATTTCAGTTAGATTTTTCACACAAGAATTTTTACATATTAATCAATAAAATACCGTAATATACTGTAGATAAAATACTGAACAATAGGGTATTATGTATTGTTAATACTATTGAATTGGTGCTTTTTTCCTTATTTTGAATTTTGTAAGTCGTCCCCAGTGTTGGAAACACAAGTCAATTGTTGATAAGTAACTGATTTGTTTCAGGGTACCAATGTTGTAAGTACAAAATATTGTAACCCATAATGTCATAAGTTGTGGCCCTGGTGTAATGTGATAGTAGTGGTAGTAAATGTAATAGTAGTAGGAGTAATAATAATAATAATACAGCACCAAAATAATAATAATAAATATAACCAGACATTTCCTGTCGAGGTAGGGTGACCAAAAAAAAAATTATTAGCTACATGATTTGGAATCTTGGATGGGAATACCTTCTGTGAAGAACAAAAAAGGCACAATACTGTGACTGGAACATTACACAAATAACCCGCACATAGGACAGACAAGCTTACAACGATATTTTGTTCCGACTTGGATCATTTACAAGTTGGTCCAAGTCAGACTAAAATATCATCATAAGCTGCTCTCTCCTATGTGCGGGTTATTTGTGTATAATACCTTCTGTGATTATCGTTCTAGTATTAGTGCCAGTCTTATCTATATTTCAGGTCTCAAGTTTCGGTACCAGAAGCTACATCATTCTGATCACAAAATTTGCCGTCAATTCATTCTTGTTAATGAACTGGCTGATGACCTAATGTATGACTGTCTCATCTTTCAACATGATAAGGAATGGGATATAGGACTAACTGTAATCAGCAATGAAGGAAAAGGCGGAAAATATTATTTCAGTGCTCCAAGAAGTGAACAAATTGGTGAGGAAAAGTTGCGTATATTGTACAGTTTATTTTGTTGTAATGTTGATAATGCTTTATTTATTTTTTTTATTAACACATCGGCCATCACCCACCAAGGCAGGGTGGCCCGAAAAAGAAAAACTTTCGCCATCATTCACGCCATCACTGTCTTGCCAGAGGTGCACTTACACTACAGTTATAAAACTGCAATATTGATACCCTTCCTTCAGAGTGCCAACACTGTACTTCCCATCTCCAGGACTCAAGTCCTGATGTGCAAAAGAGTTGGGGAAACTGGTTAGCCAGACTTGGGTTCTGGAAATGGTTAGTAATTTTTTTTTTATTATACTGGCATCTCCCACCAAGGCAAGGTGACCTAAAAACGAAGAAACACTTTTGTCATCACTCACTCCATCACTGTCTTACTAGAGGGGGACTGATACGAAGTTCAAAACTGCAAATATCCCCACCTCCTCTTCAGAGTGCAAGCACTGTACTTCCCACCTCCAGGACTCAAGTCCTCTAAGGACCCCAATGGAAATAAGTCACTCTGTCTGACTTGTTTGGGTTATCCTAGGTTACCTACACATATGCTGCTATGTATGATAATCTGTATAACTGTATTGTGTATACCTGAATAAACTTACTTACTATTTCAGGACTCAAGTCTGGCTAACTGGTTTCCTTGAGTCCCTTAACAAATGTTACACTGCTCACACACTCACTCTCCAACAGAATGTCAATTTGTCAAGTCTTGTAGTTCATACAATGCATGGATGGTGAAGGCTTAATCCTCAGTCAAGAGTTAGAAACACTACCAAACTCTTTACCTAACTGCTGGTGGGAGGTAAAGTACATGTACTCTGAAGGATGAGTATAAATGTTGCAGTTGGATCAGTCATTTGAATATTGAAAGTGTTACCTTTTTTTGGGTGACCCTACATTAGTGAAAACAGCTGTGTTTAAAATAAATGCTATTCTGAAGATACCATTACATATGTGCAGTTTTTTGTAAGTCTAGAAGTGCATTTACATTGGAGTTCAGAGGACTTGTTAGGTACAGCAACCACACCTCTCCACCTCTACTGCATCAAGCTAGGGATGCTTGCACTGAATATTTTATCCTACAACTGAAGCACTCCTCAGCAGGTTGCTGAAGACAGCCTAAGTTGTATGCTGAAATCTAAGAGTATAGCCTCAGTTGTATGCTGAAATCTAAAAGTATGCCTTTGGTCGTATGCTGAAATCTAAGAATATTCTCTACATTTCTATTTTATTTTCTCCATGTGGCTTAGTTTTTACTGTTGATTAATGTTCATTTCACTTCTGCAGTTAAATACTCTAATTTTGTATAAATAGTTTTAAGTTTCTTTAACCATACAGTGCAAATTTACAGATCCTTGTAAAACCAAGGTTCAAGACTGGAAGACGTTCTTCTTTCTTCACATGGATCATGTGGGGAAGTCACCAGATCTGCCTGTAACTATGCAGTTATCACCATTCTCCAACGTGTCGTACAACATTTCACTCGTGGAGTGTGCGAATAGTACCGACCAAAGTTGCTCCAATCGGACCAGTCATTATGAAGTCTTCATTGGTGACCCTCAAACGTAAGATTGCATTTCATTTACAGTTAGGTTTTTTGTAGTTTGTTATGTTAAAAATATTATGGTAGTTAATATTTTAAATATATTCTTGAGTCATAAACATGTAAGATGGTATGTAAAACCTAGAGAAATTTTGACTTTGGTGTCAGAGATCTTCTGTATATGCAGATGATCTCTGATGCTGAAATATATACCTTTCCTGTTTCATTTTAAATTTTCTATCCAGGTAGTCTCTCACCATTCATCAACCACAGTTTATGACATATTAATCCCAGTACTGACAAATGTATTTAATTTACACATCTATTACAGTGTATCTTGTTTGTCTCTTTGTTTTGTGTTGAAATACATCTCAGAGTTGCATTTTTAAGTTACACTTACAAGCACCGTAGTAGGTTGGTAGACAGCAACCACCCAGGGAAGTACTACCGTCCTGCCAGATGACTGTGAAACAAAAACCTGTAACTGTTTTGCATGATGGTAGGATTGCTGGTTTCTTTTTCTGTCTCATAAACACGCTAAGATAACAGGGATATCTTGCTACTCCTACTTACACTTTGGTCACACTTCACAGACACGCACATGCATATATATATATACATACATCTAGGTTTTTCTCCTTTTTCTAAATAGCTCTTGTTCTTTTTTATTTCTTCTATTGTCCATGGGGAAGTGGAAAAGAATCTTTCCTCCGTAAGCCATGCGTGTCGTATGAGGCGACTAAAATGCCGGGAGCAATGGGCTAGTAACCCCTTCTCCTGTATACAATTACTAAAAAAGAGAAGAAGAAAAACTTTATAAAACTGGGTTGCTTAAATGTGCGTGGATGTAGTGCGGATGACAAGAAACAGATGATTGCTGATGTTATGAATGAAAAGAAGTTGGATGTCCTGGCCCTAAGCGAAACAAAGCTGAAGGGGGTAGGAGAGTTTCAGTGGGGGGAAATAAATGGGATTAAATCTGGAGTATCTGAGAGAGTTAGAGCAAAGGAAGGGGTAGCAGTAATGTTAAATGATCAGTTATGGAAGGAGAAAAGAGAATATGAATGTGTAAATTCAAGAATTATGTGGATTAAAGTAAAGGTTGGATGCGAGAAGTGGGTCATAATAAGCGTGTATGCACCTGGAGAAGAGAGGAATGCAGAGGAGAGAGAGAGATTTTGGGAGATGTTAAGTGAATGTATAGGAGCCTTTGAACCAAGTGAGAGAGTAATTGTGGTAGGGGACTTGAATGCTAAAGTAGGAGAAACTTTTAGAGAGGGTGTGGTAGGTAAGTTTGGGGTGCCAGGTGTAAATGATAATGGGAGCCCTTTGATTGAACTTTGTATAGAAAGGGGTTTAGTTATAGGTAATACATATTTTAAGAAAAAGAGGATAAATAAGTATACACGATATGATGTAGGGCGAAATGACAGTAGTTTGTTGGATTATGTATTGGTAGATAAAAGACTGTTGAGTAGACTTCAGGATGTACATGTTTATAGAGGGGCCACAGATATATCAGATCACTTTCTAGTTGTAGCTACACTGAGAGTAAAAGGTAGATGGGATACAAGGAGAATAGAAGCATCAGGGAAGAGAGAGGTGAAGGTTTATAAACTAAAAGAGGAGGCAGTTAGGGTAAGATATAAACAGCTATTGGAGGATAGATGGGCTAATGAGAGCATAGGCAATGGGGTCGAAGAGGTATGGGGTAGGTTTAAAAATGTAGTGTTAGAGTGTTCAGCAGAAGTTTGTGGTTACAGGAAAGTGGGTGCAGGAGGGAAGAGGAGCGATTGGTGGAATGATGATGTAAAGAGAGTAGTAAGGGAGAAAAAGTTAGCATATGAGAAGTTTTTACAAAGTAGAAGTGATGCAAGGAGGGAAGAGTATATGGAGAAAAAGAGAGAAGTTAAGAGAGTGGTGAAGCAATGTAAAAAGAGAGCAAATGAGAGAGTGGGTGAGATGTTATCAACAAATTTTGTTGAAAATAAGAAAAAGTTTTGGAGTGAGATTAACAAGTTAAGAAAGCCTAGAGAACAAATGGATTTGTCAGTTAAAAATAGGAGAGGAGAGTTATTAAATGGAGAGTTAGAGGTATTGGGAAGATGGAAGGAATATTTTGAGGAATTGTTAAATGTTGATGAAGATAGGGAAGCTGTGATTTCGTGTATAGGGCAAGGAGGAATAACATCTTGTAGGAGTGAGGAAGAGCCAGTTGTGAGTGTGGGGGAAGTTCGTGAGGCAGTAGGTAAAATGAAAGGGGGTAAGGCAGCCGGGATTGATGGGATAAAGATAGAAATGTTAAAAGCAGGTGGGGATATAGTTTTGGAGTGGTTGGTGCAATTATTTAATAAATGTATGGAAGAGGGTAAGGTACCTAGGGATTGGCAGAGAGCATGCATAGTTCCTTTGTATAAAGGCAAAGGGGATAAAAGAGAGTGCAAAAATTATAGGGGGATAAGTCTGTTGAGTGTACCTGGTAAAGTGTATGGTAGAGTTATAATTGAAAGAATTAAGAGTAAGACGGAGAATAGGATAGCAGATGAACAAGGAGGCTTTAGGAAAGGTAGGGGGTGTGTGGACCAGGTGTTTACAGTGAAACATATAAGTGAACAGTATTTAGATAAGGCTAAAGAGGTCTTTGTGGCATTTATGGATTTGGAAAAGGCGTATGACAGGGTGGATAGGGGGGCAATGTGGCAGATGTTGCAAGTGTATGGTGTAGGAGGTAGGTTACTGAAAGCAGTGAAGAGTTTTTACGAGGATAGTGAGGCTCAAGTTAGAGTATGTAGGAAAGAGGGAAATTTTTTCCCAGTAAAAGTAGGCCTTAGACAAGGATGTGTGATGTCACCGTGGTTGTTTAATATATTTATAGATGGGGTTGTAAGAGAAGTAAATGCGAGGGTCTTGGCAAGAGGCGTGGAGTTAAAAGATAAAGAATCACACACAAAGTGGGAGTTGTCACAGCTGCTCTTTGCTGATGACACTGTGCTCTTGGGAGATTCTGAAGAGAAGTTGCAGAGATTGGTGGATGAATTTGGTAGGGTGTGCAAAAGAAGAAAATTAAAGGTGAATACAGGAAAGAGTAAGGTTATGAGGATAACAAAAAGATTAGGTGATGAAAGATTGAATATCAGATTGGAGGGAGAGAGTATGGAGGAGGTGAACGTATTCAGATATTTGGGAGTGGACGTGTCAGCGGATGGGTCTATGAAAGATGAGGTGAATCATAGAATTGATGAGGGAAAAAGAGTGAGTGGTGCACTTAGGAGTCTGTGGAGACAAAGAACTTTGTCCTTGGAGGCAAAGAGGGGAATGTATGAGAGTATAGTTTTACCAACGCTCTTATATGGGTGTGAAGCGTGGGTGATGAATGTTGCAGCGAGGAGAAGGCTGGAGGCAGTGGAGATGTCATGTCTGAGGGCAATGTGTGGTGTGAATATAATGCAGAGAATTCGTAGTTTGGAAGTTAGGAGGAGGTGCGGGATTACCAAAACTGTTGTCCAGAGGGCTGAGGAAGGGTTGTTGAGGTGGTTCGGACATGTAGAGAGAATGGAGCGAAACAGAATGACTTCAAGAGTGTATCAGTCTGTAGTGGAAGGAAGGCGGGGTAGGGGTCGGCCTAGGAAGGGTTGGAGGGAGGGGGTAAAGGAGGTTTTGTGTGCGAGGGGCTTGGACTTCCAGCAGGCATGCGTGAGCGTGTTTGATAGGAGTGAATGGAGACAAATGGTTTTTAATACTTGACGTGCTGTTGGAGTGTGAGCAAAGTAACATTTATGAAGGGATTCAGGGAAACCGGCAGGCCGGACTTGAGTCCTGGAGATGGGAAGTACAGTGCCTGCACTCTGAAGGAGGGGTGTTAATGTTGCAGTTTAAAAACTGTAGTGTAAAGCACCCTTCTGGCAAGACAGTGATGGAGTGAATGATGGTGAAAGTTTTTCTTTTTCGGGCCACCCTGCCTTGGTGGGAATCGGCCGGTGTGATAATAAAAAAATAAATCTTAACATGCTCTCAAGTGTCACCTATTTCTGTATGAACAAGGTACATCATCTTGTATTATTATTATAATCTTGGGGGAGCGCTAAACCTGTAGCCTGTGGGAGGGGGAGGATGGAAGGCATTCAGGCTTAATTCAGATAACCGGAGCACAGATCCAATTCCCTAGATCAAGAGCCTCTCACCAGCATCAAGGAACTTCCCTTGAGAGGACAGCATCTTGAAATAAACTTGTATTGTGCTGTATTTCATTTTTACATCCTGTATAACTGCTCCTTCACTGTAGATTCTATTCACTTGACTCAACTATTAATACTTTCTGCTCTATCATTCCTCGTTCCTCTGTCCGCATCATAAAGATACCATTGACAAATCTCTATCATACCTTGTACTGATATATGCATTTTTTTTTTTTTAACAAGTGACCCAAAAAGAAAGAAAATACCCAAAAAGAAAAACTTTCATCATCATTCAACACTTTCACCACACTCACACATAATCACTGTTTTTGCAGAAGTGCTCAGAAAACAACAGTTTAGAAGTATATACGTATAAAGATACACAACATATCTCTCCAAACTGCCAATACCCCGAACCCCTCCTTTAAAGTGCAGGCATTGTACTTCCCATTTCCAGGACTCAAGTCCGGCTATATAAAATAACCGGTTTCCCTGAATCCCTTCACTAAATATTACCCTGCTCACACTCCAACAGCTCGTCAGGTCCCAAATACCATTCGTCTCCATTCACTCCTATCTAACATGCTCATGCACGCTTGCTGGAAGTCCAAGCCCTTCTCCCACAAAACCTCCTTTACCTCCTCCTTCCAACCTTTTCGAGGATGACCCCTACCCCATCTTCCTTCCCCTACAGATTTATACGCTCTCCATGTCATTCTACTTTTATCCATTCTCTCTAAATGACCAAACCACCTCAACAGCCCCTCTTCAGCCCTTTGACTAATACTTTTATTAACCCCACACCTGCTAATTTCCGCACTCCGAATTTTCTGCATAATATTTACACCATATATGTGCGTATATTCTAGGTAGTAGGTTGGGAGACAGCAACTGCCCAGGAAGGTACTACTGTCCTGCCAAGTGTGTGTAAAACGGAAGCCTGTAATTGTTTTACACGATGGTAGGATTGCTGGTGTCTTTTTATTCTGTCTCACACATGCAAGATTACAGGTACGTCTTGCTACTTCTACTTACACTTAGGTTACACTACACATACATGTACAAACATATATATACACACCCCTCTGGGTTTTCTTCTATTTTCTTTCTAGTTCTTGTTCTTGTTTATTTCCTCTTACCTCCATGGGGAAGTGGAACAGAATTCTTCCTCCATAAGCCATGCGTGTTGTAAGAGGCTGCTAAAATGCCGGGAGCAAGGGGCTAGTGACCTCTTCTCCTGTATATATTACTAAATGTAAAAGGAGAAACTTTCGTTTTTCCTTTTGGCCCACCCCGCCTCGGTGGGATACGGCCAGTGTGTTGAAAGAAAGAAAGAATATGCGTATATATATATGCATATATATATGATATATGATATATATATATATATATATGATATATGCATATCATTTACTAATTAAAAAACATTCACTTTATTTACTGTTTGTCTTGATATTGTAGGTCAGCAGATTGTGAAGGTGACCAGTGTACAGTATATTTAACGTTAAGGGACAACCCTGGCAGGTATGCTGTTACTGCACAAATTGTCTCACCAGAATGTCCTAACAATAGCTGCTTCATTTCTGTTTCTCCAACTTTCAGTAAGTTTGTCTTTAGTATTGTTTGAATTTTGTATTTAGTATATCTGAAGCTCTGTAATAACAATTGTAACCACTTTGTTTGCTATGTTTTAGTAGCATATTTGTACACACAATAAGTGGACATCGACAACCTCTTGACACCTACAAGAATAGTAGAGAAAAGTAGTAGACAAGAGCGAGTGAGAACTATGACTCACGAAATTGTAATGACACGATTGCAAACAAACCATACCCCGGCCGGGATTGAACCCGCGGTCAGAGAGTCTCAAAACTCCAGCCCGTCGCGTTAGCCACTAGACCAGCTAGCCACAATAAGATTCGTCCAACTAGGTATATTTCTACACCATAGGAAGGTTAGCACAGGAACCACTGTGACCACAAATGCAAGTTTTCACAGACGAATTTCCAGCTAGTGTAGCCGTGATGAACTCTAGCTCAAGTCCCTTCACTGCCGTCAACATGACTCATGAAATTGTAATGACACGATTGCAAACAAACCATACCCCTGGCTGGAGTTTTGAGACTCTCTGACCACGGGTTCAATCCCGGCCGGGGTATGGTTTGGTTAAGTGAGAACTATTCTAGTAGATGACAACTAATAGCTTTGTATTGTTACAGGTGTAGAGCCGAGCCAAGTGAGAATCTGGATAACCGTTGCATTTGGCTTTGCCCTGAGTTTTATACTTGCCTTTGCTCTCACGCTTCACTGTCACATTAAGCAGAATAGAAGTAAGTACATAACTTAAACTACTCTACTGTGGAGTTAGCTATTGCATATAGACTTTATATCCAAATATTTATACCTATCATATTTTTGGTCACCACCAAAACTATACTCACCACTCCCAGGGTAATAATAATAATAATCATAATTTTATTTTAGCATGATACATGTTTGTACAAAGGAGTACAGCCTCTCCTCACTTAACAACAGAGTCCCGTTCCTAAGACCACATCGTTAAACGAATTTGTTGCTAAGTGAGGAGCATATTATAATGATAGTGGATTTGTGTCATCCATCTTTGATGTTGTTTTAATGTCACCTTTGCATCATTTATAGCATTTCTGGTATATTTTTAAATGTTTATACAGTAGTGTACTCTATATTGATATAAAAAGAATAGAGGAAATCAGCTCTAATATACATTATTTAGGCATAAATACTGGTCAGAGAGCCTGTCGTAAGTGTGAAGCATTGGCATATGAGTACGTCGCTAAGTGAGGAGAGACTGTATAATAATTGGGCATACATGCTAAAAGCCCCTTTATATGCCGAGCATTTTGGGCAAACTTAAGACTAATTTAACATTAATAAGGTACAAGGAAAACGTTAGGGAATTAAAACCAGATTTATCTACAGAATATAGTTGTTTGCTCTTAATTTCACATTATATAAAAATAATGATAGAAAACTACTAACAAAGAACTGGAATAATTACTCTAATTGGTATGACCTCATCCAAGTTACAGTCAAAGATTTCCACGTGATACCATGTTTGTACTGAGATGGTTGACATTTGCTTGTGCATGCAGAGAGCCCAGTCTGTGTTATTCTTGTGTTAATATTTTCAACAGATCTGTTCCTTGGCTTGAAGGAGAAGCAGCCCACAGTACTGTTAATATATCTGGCTGAAAATCAACGCTGCTGGGATTTAGTCAATATGCTAGCAGTTTTCCTGAAGGAAGTGTGTTATGTTTACCCATATGTCATAGACAATGATGTGGGCAGTCAGGTGAGAAATTCCTTGTTTGAGATTGCAAATGACAAAAAAATATCAATAATAATTATGGTACAGTGCACAAATAACCCGCACATAGCAGAAAGAAATTTATGATGACATTTTCGGTCTGTCTTGGACCATTAACTAGACCAAGTCAGACCAAAATATTGTCATAGGTTCCTTTTTCCTGTGTGTGGGTTATTTGTGTATTGTTCCAGTCTTGGTATACCTGGAGTTTACCTGGAGAGAGTTCCGGGGGTCAACGCCCCCGTGGCCCGGTCTATGACCAGGCCTCATGGTGGATCAGAGCCTGATCTACCAGGCTGTTACTGCTGGCTGCACGCAATCCAATGTACGAGCCACAGCCCGGCTGGTCAGGTACCAACTTTAGGTGCTTGTCCAGTGCCTGCTTGAAGACAGCCAGGGGTCTATTGGTAATCCCCCTTATGTATGCTGGGAGGCATTTTAATAATTTATACAGAAAAAGGAGTTACTAGCCTCATGCTCTTGGCATTTTAGTTGCCTCTTAAGACATGCATGGCTTATGTATGAAGGATTTTTCTCCATTTTCCCATGGAGAACATGAAAAATATGTTAATATAGCATTGTATGCTTTGAAGAATAGCTAAGGGATCATTGTAAGCTATTTTATTATTAATACACTTCCTGGTTGTTCACTAGAACATAAAAAAGTTAAGTAATCACAGTCTTGTTAACAGGATCCCAACTTCTGGACAAGCAAACACATGAACCAAGTTGATCGCTTGGTGTTTCTTGTGCCGGGTGACCCAGACAGTGAGAGTGTCACTCCCATCAGGGACCACTGGACATATGCTCTTAAGTACTTCACTGGACATTACTTTGCTACACACCAAGTCACAGACAAGGTTGCCACTGTCATCTTTCCCTTCAGTGCAGATGTGCCTAGTCAGGTTAGTGAAGGCTATAATACAATATATTTTATAATTTTGACTTAGACGAAATATTTTGTAATTTCACAATAATATGTAAATTGTAAGTGTTGATTCATTATTTAGGTCTTCCAAAACAGTAATTCTCTAAATTGACTCAACATTTTTTAAATGTATCCTCTATGCTCCTTCCCATTCTTGCTCTCCCATCTCTTGTCACACTCACTGCAAGGACATCCAGCTTTCTTTCATTCAGCATTAGAACTCAGGTCTTTCAATGCACATTCAAACAGCCCAAGTTAATATGTTCCTCTTTTGTTTTTAAGTAATTGCTAATAGAAAAAGAGGTCACCTGCCTATTACTCCTGTAATAATACTGTATGTTTATATTCCCTAAATACCTAAGGATTATATTATGCAGTATTTCATGCACACCTACCAGAATTCAATTCAGGTCTCTTACTCACAAATACCCCAAGCTACGTATATCCATAGTTATAAATGGGGCAGTTAGGTACTATACTTATACACAAATAATCTGCACATAGGAAAAACAAACTTATGACGTTTTGGTCCAACTTGGACCATTAAATAGTGTGTGTGACTAGTTAATATTCCAAGTCGGACTGAAATGTTATAAGTTCCTTTCTTCTATGTGCAGGTTATTTGTGTATTGTTCCAGTCATGGTATTGTGCCTTTTTATTTTTTCTGTGCTGTGGCCCGTGGCCTGGTGGCGAAAGCTCTCGCTTCACATTGTGAGGGTCCGGGTAGAAACAGTGGGCATGTTTCCTTACACTGGTTGTCTATGTTCACCCATCAATAAAATGGATACCTGGGTGTTAGTAGACTGGTGTGGGTCACATCCTGGAACAAAACTGACCTAATTTGTCTGAAATGTTCTGCATAACAAGGGGCTTTCTGTATAGTAGTATGTCATTGATGTCAGCTATGGTCTGTATACCTTGTACATGTACTTGTAGAAATAACAAAAAGGCACAATACCGTGACTGGAACGATACACAAATAACCCGCACATAAAAGAGAGAAGCTTACGACGACGTTTCGGTCCGACTTGGACCATTGACAAAGTCACACTGTGACAAAGTCACAGTGTGACTTTGTCACAGTGTGACTTTGTCAATGGTCCAAGTTGGACCGAAACGTCGTCGTAAGCTTCTCTCTTTTATGTGCGGGTTATTTGTGTACTTGTAGAAATAAAGATATTATTATATTATTATTAATAATTTAACTTTCACAACAACTGAACTTCAGTAATGAACCACCCATCCTTTGTACTATCCTTTTCTGTACAAACAACTGATTTGCAAATTTAAACACAAAGAATGCAAATTACTTCTTAGTTGAGAACCATTTCAAAAATAAACATAATCTAATATTTTCAGATTGCTAATGTGCAGCACTTCAAGCTGGTGCAAGACATGGATTCACTGGTAACTTGGATACACCATGGAACCTGGCTGGATTGTAAGCTCCTGTGGGGTCCACAGATCAAGTCACAATGCCAGAAGAATGTCACTTACACATTGTCAGACATTACCAAGGCAGTTGGTAATGTTTCTTTGGACCCTACCTGCCATAATGATTGTCAAATAAATAAGAACTCAGATGGAAAAAATGTTTTGAGTGACCCAGTAGAAGGGATGTATGCCTCACAGACTGCTTCACCTCTACATGATAAGTGCAGTGAGAGGCAAAATTGTGACACTGCAAGTGAAGTTGCTTGTGATTCAAGTGTGGAAGTGTTTGATCCAGAAGTGCCAGACATAGAGTTGTCTATACTGGGAGAGAAGACCAGTAGATCAGTTGATGAGCAGTCATCAGATGAGTCCTCTGATGAAGTAGATGACAGTATCTTTCTCTGAATCTTCAACCTTTAAGAGAGGTGCCTAGATGCTTGTGAAGAGGTAATGATACAAGGACGTGGAGCTGCCTTCCCCTTCCATGGCTCAAACATTATTACCAATCATCATGAATACAGTATAATAATGATCTGATTCATCTTTTATTTTTTTTTAACACGTTGCCCATCTCCCACCAAGGCACAGTGACCCGAAAAAAAGAAACACTTTCACACTATCACTATCATTCACACTATCACTATCTTGCCAGAGGTGCAAGGATACGACAGTACAAATGATCCTTCAGACATCAAATATGTATCCCCAGACCTCCTTTTAGAGTGCAGGCACTGTACTTCCCAACTCCAGGACTCAAGTTCAGATAACCGGTTTCCCTGAATCCCTTCACAAAATGTTACACAGCTCATACTCCAACAGCTCATCAGATCCCAAAAACCATTTGCCTCCACTCACTCCTAACATGCTCACACATGCCTGCTGGACAGCCTTTATATGACCTCAAAACTTCAAATACATTAAAGGAAGAATTCCTTGATGCTGATAATGAACTCTTGATACAGGGAATTGTTGCTACCCTCCCATGTCTTGGATCAAACCTGATTACATAACATTTCCCAGGTGCTCTATGATCTGTTTATATTTAGTACCTTCCTCATGAATATTGAAGAATAATGGAACATAAAATATATATTTTTCTTATATTGATTAAAACACAATAATGTATTGTGTGAGTTTTTATTACCCAAAATTTATGAAGTACAGTCAGGATTTAAATAATAATAATAATAATAATAATCATAATAATAAGAATCAATAATAATAATAATCATAATAATACAAGGTATACAGGCCTAACTGACATACTACTATATAGAAAGCCCCTGGTTATGTTGAGCATTTTGGGCAAATTAAGTCAGTTTTGTCCCAAAATGCAACCCACACCATTCCACTAACACCCAGATACATATTTTACTGATGGGTGAACATGGACAGCAGGTATCTTAAGGAAACACATTTTAATGTACTGGGGATCGACCCCCAAACCTCAGTTTGAGAGATGAGTGTAAGGGGCTCCTTGCAGATACTGAAGATCTCTTTGATCTAAGAAACTGGAACTTTCCTTCCTTGTATCAGGTCTGAATATCCATTCTACCTCTTTTAGCCTCATTAGCAGAAAAAAAATGAAAGCTCCTGTGTTAATTATGGCTGATTTTTATGTGGAATTTTTGCTGCACAGAAGTCAGTGACCAACGCACAGGTGCTTCTTACAGCTCTTGCAGTTCCTGATGAACACGGGGCAGAGTTCATAGGCATGTCATTTATTGCCTTTTTGAAGTCGTGTAGTGTTTGGATAATATCAGATAAGTTTCAATCTACCAAATTCAGAGTCTTGCTCACAAAAATTCATTGAAGTCTTCGACTCTTAGTCTGCTTTGAGGCTTGCTAAAAACTGAGTCATACTGCTAATGCAAAAAAGAAGCACAGATGGATATCTTCCTGTTTAGTAAATTTTGCTCATAATGGAAGAAAAAAGGGGTTTATGACCTGTCTTTGTAATACTCACTTGTGCTTTATAGTAATCTGTTTACATTAATGTTTTATCACTGATTTCATCATTGCTTAGTTAATCTTAAGTTAATTTTAAGCCAGCCCGTAATGCTATGCATAGTATAAGTGGCTTTGGCATGCTGCTCTTATCTGTATTTTTTTGTACCTCTGTATGTGTGCTCAAATTGGTAATAAATAAATAAATAAATAAATTGTCTTGGTCTGTTCTGGAGTTTCTTCCAGTAATAGTGCCACAGTAACTGTCATTCTGCTTGAAGAAAATTGGACTGTCTTTGGGCATGTTAGTGGATTCCTTGTGGGACATCAATAGTCTGTCTGGTGGTAGAAATATTACTGAAGATTGCCAACAAATCCAGTAGTGCAAGTAAGTTTATTTAGGCACAGGTACTCATAAATACAATTATCATAGAGTGTAAATTACCAAGTAGTTCCGGGAAATGCTCTACATAACAAGGGGCTTTCTATATAGTATGTCATCGATGTCAGCTATGGTTTGTATAAGTTGTAGAAATAAAGATTATTATTGTTATATTATAAGGATAACCCAAAAAAGGCAGACTTTGATCAAAATTGTAATTACACATTGTAACTTTTCCAAAGAAATAAAATCTTTCTTTATTTTTAAAGTGACTTTTTTCCATTGGGGTCCTTGAAATTTCCATTGGTAATTGGAGGAGTACAATTGCTCTTTATTCTGGTTCAGCCTGGTTGATCAAATTAACAGCCTGGTTGATCAGACCCTGATCCATCATGAGGCCTGGCCTCAGACCGGGCCATGGGGGCATTGGCCCTCGAAACCCTCTCCAGGTATACGCTTCACCAGTATTAGTTAAATGACACTGGCTTCATTGGTGCTCTCTGTCTACACAAGCATTTTGCTAAAATTTACTCAGTTTTCTCTGGAGAATCAATCCCAATGGTAAACAGTGGCAAGTTAGGAAGTGAAAGTGACACTATTGAGAGCTGGGATTATGGGTTACAGAGATTATCTTTTTTGGATCACTCACTGAGGC
>NC_091382.1:3012989-3055489 GCF_038502225.1 Cherax quadricarinatus
GTTACAGTTCTGGAGGTGGGAAGTACAGTACCTGCACTCTGAAGGATGAGTGAGGATGTTACAGTTCTGGAGGTGGGAAGTACAGTACCTGCACTCTGAAGGATGAGTGAGGATGTTACAGTTCTGGAGGTGGGAAGTACAGTACCTGCACTCTGAAGGATGAGTGAGGATGTTACAGTTCTGGAGGTGGGAAGTACAGTACCTGCACTCTGAAGGATGAGTGAGGATGTTACAGTTCTGGAGGTGGGAAGTACAGTACCTGCACTCTGAAGGATGAGTGAGGATGTTACAGTTCTGGAGGTGGGAAGTACAGTACCTGCACTCTGAAGGATGAGTGAGGATGTTACAGTTCTGGAGGTGGGAAGTACAGTACCTGCACTCTGAAGGATGAGTGAGGATGTTACAGTTCTGGAGGTGGGAAGTACAGTACCTGCACTCTGAAGGATGAGTGAGGATGTTACAGTTCTGGAGGTGGGAAGTACAGTACCTGCACTCTGAAGGATGAGTGAGGATGTTACAGTTCTGGAGGTGGGAAGTACAGTACCTGCACTCTGAAGGATGAGTGAGGATGTTACAGTTCTGGAGGTGGGAAGTACAGTACCTGCACTCTGAAGGATGAGTGAGGATGTTACAGTTCTGGAGGTGGGAAGTACAGTACCTGCACTCTGAAGGATGAGTGAGGATGTTACAGTTCTGGAGGTGGGAAGTACAGTACCTGCACTCTGAAGGATGAGTGAGGATGTTACAGTTCTGGAGGTGGGAAGTACAGTACCTGCACTCTGAAGGATGAGTGAGGATGTTACAGTTCTGGAGGTGGGAAGTACAGTACCTGCACTCTGAAGGATGAGTGAGGATGTTACAGTTCTGGAGGTGGGAAGTACAGTACCTGCACTCTGAAGGATGAGTGAGGATGTTACAGTTCTGGAGGTGGGAAGTACAGTACCTGCACTCTGAAGGATGAGTGAGGATGTTACAGTTCTGGAGGTGGGAAGTACAGTACCTGCACTCTGAAGGATGAGTGAGGATGTTACAGTTCTGGAGGTGGGAAGTACAGTACCTGCACTCTGAAGGATGAGTGAGGATGTTACAGTTCTGGAGGTGGGAAGTACAGTACCTGCACTCTGAAGGATGAGTGAGGATGTTACAGTTCTGGAGGTGGGAAGTACAGTACCTGCACTCTGAAGGATGAGTGAGGATGTTACAGTTCTGGAGGTGGGAAGTACAGTACCTGCACTCTGAAGGATGAGTGAGGATGTTACAGTTCTGGAGGTGGGAAGTACAGTACCTGCACTCTGAAGGATGAGTGAGGATGTTACAGTTCTGGAGGTGGGAAGTACAGTCCCTGCACTCTGAAGGATGAGAGAGGGTGTTAGATTTCTGGAGGTGGGAAGTACAGTACCTGCACTCTGAAGGATGAGTGAGGATGTTACAGTTCTGGAGGTGGGAAGTACAGTACCTGCACTCTGAAGGATGAGTGAGGATGTTACAGTTCTGGAGGTGGGAAGTACAGTACCTGCACTCTGAAGGATGAGTGAGGATGTTACAGTTCTGGAGGTGGGAAGTACAGTACCTGCACTCTGAAGGATGAGTGAGGATGTTACAGTTCTGGAGGTGGGAAGTACAGTACCTGCACTCTGAAGGATGAGTGAGGATGTTACAGTTCTGGAGGTGGGAAGTACAGTACCTGCACTCTGAAGGATGAGTGAGGATGTTACAGTTCTGGAGGTGGGAAGTACAGTACCTGCACTCTGAAGGATGAGTGAGGATGTTACAGTTCTGGAGGTGGGAAGTACAGTACCTGCACTCTGAAGGATGAGTGAGGATGTTACAGTTCTGGAGGTGGGAAGTACAGTACCTGCACTCTGAAGGATGAGTGAGGATGTTACAGTTCTGGAGGTGGGAAGTACAGTACCTGCACTCTGAAGGATGAGTGAGGATGTTACAGTTCTGGAGGTGGGAAGTACAGTGCCTGCACTCTGAAGGATGAGTGAGGATGTTACAGTTCTGGAGGTGGGAAGTACAGTACCTGCACTCTGAAGGATGAGTGAGGATGTTACAGTTCTGGAGGTGGGAAGTACAGTACCTGCACTCTGAAGGATGAGTGAGGATGTTACAGTTCTGGAGGTGGGAAGTACAGTACCTGTACTCTGAAGGATGAGTGAGGATGTTACAGCTCTGGAGCTGGAAAGTACAGTTCCTGCACTCTGAAGGATGAGTGAGGATGTTGCAGTTCTGGAGGTAGGAAATACAGTACCTGCACTCTGAAGGATGAGTGAGGATGTTACAGTTCTGGAGGTGGGAAGTACAGTAACTGCACTCTGAAGGATGAGTGAGGATGTTACAGTTCTGGAGGTGGGAAGTACAGTACCTGCACTCTGAAGGATGAGTGAGGATGTTACAGTTCTGGAGGTGGGAAGTACAGTACCTGCACTCTGAAGGATGAGTGAGGATGTTACAGTTCTGGAGGTGGGAAGTACAGTACCTGCACTCTGAAGGATGAGTGAGGATGTTACAGTTCTGGAGGTGGGAAGTACAGTACCTGCACTCTGAAGGATGAGTGAGGATGTTACAGTTCTGGAGGTGGGAAGTACAGTACCTGCACTCTGAAGGATGAGTGAGGATGTTACAGTTCTGGAGGTGGGAAGTACAGTACCTGCACTCTGAAGGATGAGTGAGGATGTTACAGTTCTGGAGGTGGGAAGTACAGTACCTGCACTCTGAAGGATGAGTGAGGATGTTACAGTTCTGGAGGTGGGAAGTACAGTACCTGCACTCTGAAGGATGAGTGAGGATGTTACAGTTCTGGAGGTGGGAAGTACAGTACCTGCACTCTGAAGGATGAGTGAGGATGTTACAGTTATGGAGGTGGGAAGTACAGTACCTGCACTCTGAAGGATGAGTGAGAAGGTTACAGTTCTGGAGGTGGGAAGTACAGTACCTGCACTCTGAAGGATGAGTGAGGATGTTACAGTTCTGGAGGTGGGAAGTACAGTACCTGCACTCTGAAGGATGAGTGAGGATGTTACAGTTCTGGAGGTGGGAAGTACAGTGCCTGCACTCTGAAGGATGAGTGAGGATGTTACAGTTCTGGAGGTGGGAAGTACAGTACCTGCACTCTGAAGGATGAGTGAGGATGTTACAGTTCTGGAGGTGGGAAGTACAGTACCTGCACTCTGAAGGATGAGTGAGGATGTTACAGTTCTGGAGGTGGGAAGTACAGTACCTGCACTCTGAAGGATGAGTGAGGATGTTACAGTTCTGGAGGTGGGAAGTACAGTACCTGCACTCTGAAGGATGAGTGAGGATGTTACAGTTCTGGAGGTGGGAAGTACAGTACCTGCACTCTGAAGGATGAGTGAGGATGTTACAGTTCTGGAGGTGGGAAGTACAGTACCTGCACTCTGAAGGATGAGTGAGGATGTTACAGTTCTGGAGGTGGGAAGTACAGTACCTGCACTCTGAAGGATGAGTGAGGATGTTACAGTTCTGGAGGTGGGAAGTACAGTACCTGCACTCTGAAGGATGAGTGAGGATGTTACAGTTCTGGAGGTGGGAAGTACAGTACCTGCACTCTGAAGGATGAGTGAGGATGTTACAGTTCTGGAGGTGGGAAGTACAGTACCTGCACTCTGAAGGATGAGTGAGGATGTTACAGTTCTGGAGGTGGGAAGTACAGTACCTGCACTCTGAAGGATGAGTGAGGATGTTACAGTTCTGGAGGTGGGAAGTACAGTACCTGCACTCTGAAGGATGAGTGAGGATGTTACAGTTCTGGAGGTGGGAAGTACAGTTCCTGCACTCTGAAGGATGAGTGAGGATGTTACAGTTCTGAAGGTGGGAAGTACAGTGCTTGCACTCTGAAGGATGAGTGAGGATGTTACAGTTCTGAAGGTGGGAAGTACAGTGCCTGCACTCTGAAGGATGAGTGAGGATGTTACAGTTCTGGAGGTGGGAAGTACAGTACCTACACTCTGAAGGATGAGTGAGGATGTTACAGTTCTGGAGGTGGGAAGTACAGTACCTGCACTCTGAAGGATGAGTGAGGATGTTACAGTTCTGGAGGTGGGAAGTACAGTACCTGCACTCTGAAGGATGAGTGAGGATGTTACAGTTCTGGATGTGGGAAGTACAGTGCCTACACTCTGATGGATGAGTAAGGATGTTACAGTTCTGAAGGTGGGAAGTACAGTACCTGCACTCTGAAGGATGAGTGAGGATGTTACAGTTCTGGAGGTGGGAAGTACAGTACCTGCACTCTGAAGGATGAGTGAGGATGTTACAGTTCTTGAGGTGGGAAGTACAGTGCCTACTCTCTGAAGGATGAGTGAGGATGTTACAGTTCTGGAGGTGGGAAGTACAGTCCCTGCACTCTGAAGGATGAGTGAGGATGTTACAGTTCTGGAGGTGGGAAGTACAGTACCTGCACTCTGAAGGATGAGTGAGGATGTTACAGTTCTGGAGGTGGGAAGTACAGTACCTGCACTCTGAAGGATGAGTGAGGATGTTACAGTTCTGGAGGTGGGAAGTACAGTACCTGCACTCTGAAGGATGAGTGAGGATGTTACAGTTCTGGAGGTGGGAAGTACAGTACCTGCACTCTGAAGGATGAGTGAGGATGTTACAGTTCTGGAGGTGGGAAGTACAGTACCTGCACTCTGAAGGATGAGTGAGGATGTTACAGTTCTGGAGGTGGGAAGTACAGTACCTGCACTCTGAAGGATGAGTGAGGATGTTACAGTTCTGGAGGTGGGAAGTACAGTACCTGCACTCTGAAGGATGAGTGAGGATGTTACAGTTCTGGAGGTGGGAAGTACAGTACCTGCACTCTGAAGGATGAGTGAGGATGTTACAGTTCTGGAGGTGGGAAGTACAGTACCTGCACTCTGAAGGATGAGTGAGGATGTTACAGTTCTGGAGGTGGGAAGTACAGTACCTGCACTCTGAAGGATGAGTGAGGATGTTACAGTTCTGGAGGTGGGAAGTACAGTACCTGCACTCTGAAGGATGAGTGAGGATGTTACAGTTCTGGAGGTGGGAAGTACAGTACCTGCACTCTGAAGGATGAGTGAGGATGTTACAGTTCTGGAGGTGGGAAGTACAGTACCTGCACTCTGAAGGATGAGTGAGGATGTTACAGTTCTGGAGGTGGGAAGTACAGTACCTGCACTCTGAAGGATGAGTGAGGATGTTACAGTTCTGGAGGTGGGAAGTACAGTACCTGCACTCTGAAGGATGAGTGAGGATGTTACAGTTCTGGAGGTGGGAAGTACAGTACCTGCACTCTGAAGGATGAGTGAGGATGTTACAGTTCTGGAGGTGGGAAGTACAGTACCTGCACTCTGAAGGATGAGTGAGGATGTTACAGTTCTGGAGGTGGGAAGTACAGTACCTGCACTCTGAAGGATGAGTGAGGATGTTACAGTTCTGGAGGTGGGAAGTACAGTACCTGCACTCTGAAGGATGAGTGAGGATGTTACAGTTCTGGAGGTGGGAAGTACAGTGCCTGCACTCTGAAGGATGAGTGAGGATGTTACAGTTCTGGAGGTGGGAAGTACAGTACCTGCACTCTGAAGGATGAGTGAGGATGTTGCAGTTCTGGAGGTGGGAAGTACAGTACCTGCACTCTGAAGGATGAGTGAGGATGTTACAGTTCAGGAGGTGGGAAGTACAGTACCTGCACTCTGAAGGATGAGTGAGGATGTTACAGTTCTGGAGGTGGGAAGTACAGTACCTGCACTCTGAAGGATGAGTGAGGATGTTACAGTTCTGGAGGTGGGAAGTACAGTACCTGCACTCTGAAGGACGAGTGAGGATGTTACAGTTCTGGAGGTGGGAAGTACAGTACCTGTACTCTGAAGGATGAGTGAGGATGTTGCAGTTCTGGAGGTGGGAAGTACAGTAGCTGCACTCTGAAGGATGAGTGAGGATGTTACAGTTCTGGAGGTGGGAAGTACAGTACCTGCACTCTGAAGGATGAGTGAGGATGTTACAGTTCTGGTGATGGGAAGTACAGTGCCTGCACTCTGAAGGATGAGTGAAGATGTTACAGTTCTGGAGGTGGGAAGTACAGTACCTGCACTCTGAAGGATGAGTGAGGATGTTACAGTTCTGGAGGTGGGAAGTACAGTACCTGCACTCTGAAGGATGAGTGAAGATGTTACAGTTCTGGAGGTGGGAAGTACAGTACCTGCACTCTGAAGGATGAGTGAGGATGTTACAGTTCTGGAGGTGGGAAGTACAGTACCTGCACTCTGAAGGATGAGTGAGGATGTTACAGTTCTGGAGGTGGGAAGTACAGTACCTGCACTCTGAAAGATGAGTGAGGATGTTATAGTTCTGGAGGTGGGAAGTACAGTGCCTACACCCTGAAGGATGGGTGAGGATGTTACAGTTTTGGAGGAGGGAAGTACAGTACCTGTACTTTGAAGGATGAGTGAGAAGGTTACAGTTCTGGAGGTGGGAAGTACAGTACCTGCACTCTGAAGGATGAGTGAGGATGTTACAGTTTTGAAGGAGGGAAGTACAGTACCTGTACTTTGAAGGATGAGTGAGAAGGTTACAGTTCTGGAGGTGGGAAGTACAGTACCTGCACTCTGAAGGATGAGTGAGGATGTTACAGTTCTGGAGGTGGGAAGTACAGTACCTGCACTCTGAAGGATGAGTGAGGATGTTACAGTTCTGGAGGTGGGAAGTACAGTGCCTGCACTCTGAAGGATGAGTGAGGATGTTACAGTTCTGGAGGTGGGAAGTACAGTACCTGCACTCTGAAGGATGAGTGAGGATGTTACAGTTCTGGAGGTGGGAAGTACAGTACCTGCACTCTGAAGGATGAGTGAGGATGTTACAGTTCTGGAGGTGGGAAGTACAGTACCTGCACTCTGAAGGATGAGTGAGGATGTTACAGTTCTGGAGGTGGGAAGTACAGTACCTGCACTCTGAAGGATGAGTGAGGATGTTACAGTTCTGGAGGTGGGAAGTACAGTACCTGCACTCTGAAGGATGAGTGAGGATGTTACAGTTCTGGAGGTGGGAAGTACAGTACCTGCACTCTGAAGGATGAGTGAGGATGTTACAGTTCTGGAGGTGGGAAGTACAGTACCTGCACTCTGAAGGATGAGTGAGGATGTTACAGTTCTGGAGGTGGGAAGTACAGTACCTGCACTCTGAAAGATGAGTGAGGATGTTATAGTTCTGGAGGTGGGAAGTACAGTACCTGCACCCTGAAGGATGGGTGAGGATGTTACAGTTTTGGAGGAGGGAAGTACAGTACCTGTACTTTGAAGGATGAGTGAGAAGGTTACAGTTCTGGAGGTGGGAAGTACAGTACCTGCACTCTGAAGGATGAGTGAGGATGTTACAGTTATGGAGGAGGGAAGTACAGTACCTGCACTCTGAAGGATGAGTGAGAAGGTTACAGTTCTGGAGGTGGGAAATACAGTACCTGCACTCTGAAGGATGAGTGAGGATGTTACAGTTCTGGAGGTGGGAAGTACAGTACCTGCACTCTGAAGGATGAGTGAGGATGTTACAGTTCTGGAGGTGGGAAGTACAGTACCTGCACTCTGAAGGATGAGTGAGGATGTTACAGTTCTAGAAGTGGGAAGTACAGTACCTGCACTCTGAAGGATGAGTGAGGATGTTACAGTTCTGGAGGTGGGAAGTACAGTGCCTACACTCTGATGGATGAGTGAGGATGTTACAGTTCTGGAGGTGGGAAGTACAGTACCTACACTCTGAAGGATGAGTTAGGATGTTACATTTCTGGAGGTAGCAAGTCCAGTACCTGCACTCTGAAGGATGAGTGAGGATGTTATAGTTCTGGTGGTGGGAAGTACAGTACCTGCACTCTGAAGGATGAGTGTGGACGTTACAGTTCTAGGGGTGGGACTTACAGTACCTGCATTCTGAAGGATGAGTGAGAAGTTACAGTTCTGGAGGTGGGAAGTACAGTACCTGCGCTCTGAAGGATGGGTGAGGATGTTACAGTTCTGGAGGTGGGAAGTACAGTACCTGCTCTTGGAAGGATGAATGAGAAGGTTACAGTTCTGGAGGTGGGAAGTACAGTACCTGCACTTTGAAGGATGAATGAGAAGGTTACAGTTCTGGAGGGGGGAAATACAGTGCCTACACTCTGAAGGATGAGTGAGGATGTTACAGTTCTGGAGGGGGGATGTACAGTACCTGCACTCTGAAGGATGAGTGAGGATGTTACAGTTCTGGAGGTGGGAAGTACAGTACCTGCACTCTGAAGGATGAGTGAGGATGTTACAGTTCTGGAGGTGGGAAGTACAGTACCTGCACTCTGAAGGATGAGTGAGGATGTTACAGTTCTGGAGGTGGGAAGTACAGTACCTGCACTCTGAAGGATGAGTGAGGATGTTACAGTTCTGGAGGTGGGAAGTACAGTACCTGCACTCTGAAGGATGAGTGAGGATGTTACAGTTCTGGAGGTGAGAAGTACAGTACCTGCACTCTGAAGGATGAGTGAGGATGTTACAGTTCTGGAGGTGAGAAGTACAGTACCTGCACTCTGAAGGATGAGTGAGGATGTTACAGTTCTGGAGGTGGGAAGTACAGTACCTGCTCTCTGAGGGATGAGTGAGGATGTTACAGTTCCGGAGGTGGGAAGTACAGTACGTGTACTCTGGAAGATGAGTGAGGATGTTACAGTTCTGGAGGTGGGAAGTACAGTACCTGCACTCTGAAGAATGGGTGAGGATGTTACAGTTCTGAAGGTGGGAAGTACAGTACCTGCTCTCTGAGGGATGAGTGAGGATGTTACAGTTCTGGAGGTGGGAAGTACAGTACCTGTACTCTGAAGGATGAGTGAGGATGTTACAGTTCTGGAGGTGGGAAGTACAGTACCTGCACTCTGAAGGATGAGTGAGGATGTTACAGTTCTGGAGGTGGGAAGTACAGTACCTGCACTCTGAAGGATGAGTGAGGATGTTACAGTTCTGGAGGTGGGAAGTACAGTACCTGCACTCTGAAGGATGAGTGAGGATGTTACAGTTCTGGAGGTGGGAAGTACAGTACCTGCACTCTGAAGGATGAGTGAGGATGTTACAGTTCTGGAGGTGGGAAGTACAGTACCTGCACTCTGAAGGATGAGTGAGGATGTTACAGTTCTGGAGGTGGGAAGTACAGTACCTGCACTCTGAAGGATGAGTGAGGATGTTACAGTTCTGGAGGTGGGAAGTACAGTACCTGCACTCTGAAGGATGAGTGAGGATGTTACAGTTCTGGAGGTGGGAAGTACAGTACCTGCACTCTGATGGATGAGTAAGGATGTTACAGTTCTTGAGGTGGGAATTACAGTACCTACACTCTTAAGGATGAGTGAGGATGTTACAGTTCTGGTGGTGGAAAGTACAGTACCTGCACTCTGAAGGATGAGTGAGAAGGTTACAGTTCTGGAAGTAGGAAGTACAGTGTCTACACTCTGATGGATGAGTGAGGTTGTTACAGTTCTGGAGGTGGGAAGTACAGTACCTGCACTCTGAAGGATGAGTGAGGATGTTACAGTTTTGGAGGTGGGAAGTACAGTACCTGCACTCTGAAGGATGAGTGAGGATGTTACAGTTCTGGAGGTGGGAAGTACAGTACCTGCACTCTGAAGGATGAGTGAGGATGTTACAGTTCTGGAGGTGGGAAGTACAGTACCTGCACTCTGAAGGATGAGTGAGGATGTTACAGTTCTGGAGGTGGGAAGTACAATACCTGCACTCTGACGGATGAGTGAGGACGTTACAGTTCTGAAGGTGGGAAGTACAGTACCTGCACTCTGAAGGATGAGTGAGAATGTTACAGTTCTGGAGGTGGGAAGTACAGTACCTGCACTCTGAAGGATGAGTGAGGATGTTACAGTTCTGGAGGTGGGAAGTACAGTACCTGCACTCTGAAGGATGAGTGAGGATGTTACAGTTCTGGAGGTGGGAAGTACAGTACCTGCACTCTGAAGGATGAGTGAGGATGTTACAGTTCTGGAGGTGGGAAGTACAGTACCTGCACTCTGAAGGATGAGTGAGGATGTTACAGTTCTGAAGGTGGGAAGTACAGTACCTGCACTCTGAAGGATGAGTGAGGATGTTACAGTTCTGGAGGTGGGAAATACAGAACCTGCTCTCTGAAGGATAAGTGAGGATGTTACAGTTCTGGAGGTGGGAAGTACAGTGCCTACACTGTGAAGGATGAGTGAGGATGTTACAGTTCTGGAGGTGGGAAGTACAGTGCCTACACTGTGAAGGATGAGTGAGGATGTTACAGTTCTGGAGGTGGGAAGTACAGTGCCTACACTGTGAAGGATGAGTGAGGATGTTACAGTTCTGGAGGTGGGAAGTACAGTACCTGCACTCTGAAGGATGAGTGAGGATGTTACAGTTCTGGAGGTGGGAAGTACAGTACCTGCACTCTGAAGGATGAGTGAGGACGTTATAATTCTTGGGGTGGGACTTACAGTAACTGCACTCTGAAGGATGAGTGAGGATGTTACAGTTCTGAAGGTGGGAAGTACAGTACCTGCACTCTGAAGGATGAGTGAAGATGTTACAGTTCTGGAAGCGGGAAGAACAGTACCTGCACTCTGAAGGATGAGAGAGGATGTTAGAGTTCTGGAGGTGGAAAGTACAGTTCCTGCACTCTGAAGGATGAGTGAGGATGTTACAGTTCTGGAGGTGGGAAGTACAGTACCTGCACTCTGAAGGATGAGTTAGGATGTTACAGTTCTGGAAGTGGGAAGTACAGTACCTGCACTCTGAAGGATGAGTGAGGATGTTACAGTTCTGGAGGTGGGAAGTACAGTGCCTGCACTCTGAAGGATGAGTGAATATGTTACAGTTCTAGAGGTGGGAAGTACAGTACCTGCACACTGAAGGATGAGTGAGGATGTTACAGTTCTGGAGGTGGGAAGTACAGTACCTGCACTCTGAAGGATGAGTGAGGATGTTACAGTTCTGGAGGTGGGAAGTACAGTACCTGCACTCTGAAGGATGAATGAGGATGTTACAGTTCTGGAGGTGGGAAGTACAGTACCTGCACTCTGAAGGATGAGTGAGGATGTTACAGTTCTGGAGGTGGGAAGTACAGTACCTGCACTCTGAAGGATGAGTGAGAATGTTACAGTTCTGGAGGTGGGAAGTGCAGTACCTGCACTCTGAAGGATGAGTGAGAATGTTACAGTTCTGGAGGTGGGAAGTACAGTACCTGCAATCTGAAGGATGAGTGAGAATGTTACAGTTCTGGAGGTGGGAAGTGCAGTACCTGCACTCTGAAGGATGAGTGAGAATGTTACAATTCTGGAGGTGAGAAGTATAGTACCTGCACTCTAAAGGATGAGTGAGGATGTTACAGTTCTGGATGTGGGAAGTACAGTGCTTGCACTGTGAAGGATGAGTGAGGATGTTACAATTCTGAAGGTGGTAAGTACAGTACCTGCACTCTGAAGGATGGGTGAGGATGTTGCAGTTCTGGAGGTGGGAAGCACAGTACCTGCACTCTGAAGGATGAGTGAGGATGTTACAATTCAGGATGTGGGAAGTACAGTACCTGCACTCTGAAGGATGAGTGAGGATGTTACAGTTCTGGAGGTGGAAAGTACAGAACCTGCACTCTGAAGGATGGGTGAGGATGTTGCAGTTCTGGAGGTGGGAAGTACAGTACCTTCACTCTGAAGGATGAGTGAGGATGTTACAGTTCTGGAGGTGGGAAGTACAGTACCTACACTCAGAAGGACGAGTGAGGATGTTACAGTTCTGGAGGTGGGAAGTACAGTACCTGTACTCTGAAGGATGGGTGAGGATGTTACAGTTCTGGAGGTGGGAAGTACAGTACCTGCACTCTGAAGGATGGGTGAGGATGTTGCAGTTCTGGAGGTGGGAAGTACAGTACCTTCACTCTGAAGGATGAGTGAGGATGCTACAGTTCTGGAGGTGGGAAGTACAGTACCTGCACTCTGAAGGATGAGCGAGGATGTTACAGTTCTGGAGGTGGGAAGTACAGTACCTGCACTCTGAAGGATGAGTGAGGATGTTACAGTTCTGGAGGTGGGAAGTACAGTACCTGCACTCTGAAGGATGAGTGAGGATGTTACAGTTCTGGTGATGGGAAGTACAGTGCCTGCACTCTGAAGGATGAGTGAAGATGTTTCAGTTCTGGAGGTGGGAAGTACAGTACCTGCACTCTGAAGGATGAGTGAGGATGTTACAGTTCTGGAGGTGGGAAGTACAGTACCTGCACTCTGAAGGATGAGTGAAGATGTTACAGTTCTGGAGGTGGGAAGTACAGTACCTGCACTCTGAAGGATGAGTGAGGATGTTACAGTTCTGGAGGTGGGAAGTACAGTGCCTGCACTCTGAAGGATGAGTGAGGATGTTACAGTTCTGGAGGTGGGAAGTACAGTACCTGCACTCTGAAGGATGAGTGAGGATGTTACAATTCTGGAGGTGGGAAGTACAGTACCTGCACTCTGAAAGATGAGTGAGGATGTTATAGTTCTGGAGGTGGGAAGTACAGTGCCTACACCCTGAAGGATGGGTGAGGATGTTACAGTTTTGGAGGAGGGAAGTACAGTACCTGTACTTTGAAGGATGAGTGAGAAGATTACAGTTCTGGAGGTGGGAAGTACAGTACCTGCACTCTGAAGGATGAGTGAGGATGTTACAGTTTTGAAGGAGGGAAGTACAGTACCTGTACTTTGAAGGATGAGTGAGAAGGTTACAGTTCTGGAGGTGGGAAGTCTCTGAAGGATGAGTGAGGATGTTACAGTTCTGGAGGTGGGAAGTACAGTACCTGCACTCTGAAGGATGAGTGAGGATGTTACAGTTCTGGAGGTGGGAAGTACAGTACCTGCACTCTGAAGGATGAGTGAGGATGTTACAGTTCTGGAGGTGGGAAGTACAGTACCTGCACTCTGAAGGATGAGTGAGGATGTTACAGTTCTGGAGGTGGGAAGTACAGTACCTGCACTCTGAAGGATGAGTGAGGATGTTACAGTTCTGGAGGTGGGAAGTACAGTACCTGCACTCTGAAGGATGAGTGAGGATGTTACAGTTCTGGAGGTGGGAAGTACAGTACCTGCACTCTGAAGGATGAGTGAGGATGTTACAGTTCTGGAGGTGGGAAGTACAGTACCTGCACTCTGAAGGATGAGTGAGGATGTTACAGTTCTGGAGGTGGGAAGTACAGTACCTGCACTCTGAAGGATGAGTGAGGATGTTACAGTTCTGGAGGTGGGAAGGAGGTGGGAAGTATAGTGCCTGCACTCTGAAGGATGGGTGAGGACGTTACAGTGCTGGAGGTGGGAAGTACAGTGCCTGCACTCTGAAGGATGAGTGAGGACGTTACAGTGCTGGAGGTGGGAAGTACAGCGCCTGTACTCTGAAGGATGAGTGAGGATGTTACAGTGCTGGAGGTGGGAAGTACAGTGCCTACACTCTGAAGGATGAGTGAGGATGTTACAGTGCTGGAGGTGGGAAGTACAGTGCCTGCACTCTGAAGGATGAGTGAGGATGTTACAGTGCTGGAGGTGGGAAGTACAGTGCCTGCACTCTGAAGGATGGGTGAGGACGTTACAGTGCTGGAGGTGGGAAGTACAGTGCCTGCACTCTGAAGGATGGGTGAGGACGTTACAGTGCAGGAGGTGGGAAGTACAGTGCCTGCACTCTGAAGGATGAGTGAGGATGTTACAGTGCTGGAGGTGGGAAGTACAGTGCCTGCACTCTGAAGGATGAGTGAGGACGTTACAGTGCTGGAGGTGGGAAGTACAGTGCCTACACTCTGAAGGATGAGTGAGGATGTTACAGTGCTGGAGGTGGGAAGTACAGTGCCTGCACTCTGAAGGATGGGTGAGGATGTTACAGTGCTGGAGGTGGGAAGTACAGTGCCTGCACTCTGAAGGATGAGTGAGGATGTTACAGTGCTGGAGGTGGGAAGTATAGTGCCTGCACTCTGAAGGATGAGTGAGGATGTTACAGTGCTGGAGGTGGGAAGTACAGTGCCTACACTCTGAAGGATGAGTGAGAATGTTACAGTGCTGGAGGTGGGAAGTACAGTGCCTACACTCTGAAGGATGAGTGAGGATGTTACAGTGCTGGAGGTGGGAAGTACAGTACCTACACTCTGAAGGATGAGTGATGATGTTACAGTGCTGGAGGTGGGAAGTACAGTGCCTACACTATGAATGATGAGTGAGGATGTTACAGTGCTGGAGGTGGGAAGTACAGTGCCTGCACTCTGAAGGATGAGTGAGGATGTTACAGTGCTGGAGGTGGGAAGTACAGTGCCTACACTCTGAAGGATGAGTGAGAATGTTACAGTCCTGGAGGTGGGAAGTACAGTGCCTACACTCTGAAGGATGAGTGAGGATGTTACAGTGCTGGAGGTGGGAAGTACAGTACCTACACTCTGAAGGATGAGTGAGGATGTTACAGTGCTGGAGGTGGGAAGTACAGTACCTACACTCTGAAGGATGAGTGAGGATGTTACAGTGCTGGAGGTGGGAAGTACAGTGCCTACACTCTGAAGGATGAGTGAGGATGTTACAGCGCTGGAGGTGGGAAGTACAGTACCTACACTCTGAAGGATGAGTGAGGATGTTACAGTGCTGGAGGTGGGAAGTACAGTGCCTACACTATGAATGATGAGTGAGGATGTTACAGTGCTGGAGGTGGGAAGTACAGTGTCTACACTCTGAAGGATGAGTGAGGTTGTTACAGTGCTGGAGGTGGGAAGTACAGTACCTACACTCTGAAGGATGAGTGAGGATGTTACAGTGCTGGAGGTGGGAAGTACAGTGCCTACACTATGAATGATGAGTGAGGATGTTACAGTGCTGGAGGTGGGAAGTACAGTGTCTACACTCTGAAGGATGAGTGAGGATGTTACAGTGCTGGAGGTGGGAAGTACAGTACCTACACTCTGAAGGATGAGTGAGGATGTTACAGTGCTGGAGGTGGGAAGTACAGTGCCTACACTATGAATGATGAGTGAGGATGTTACAGTGCTCAAGGTGGGAAGTACAGTGCCTACACTCTGAAGGATGAGTGAGGATGTTACAGTGCTGGAGGTGGGAAGTACAGTGTCTACACTCTGAAGGATGAGTGAGGATGTTACAGTGCTGGAGGTGGGAAGTACAGTACCTACACTCTGAAGGATGAGTGAGGATGTTACAGTGCTGGAGGTGGGAAGTACAGTGCCTACACTCTGAAGGATGAGTGAGGATGTTACAGTGCTGGAGGTGGGAAGTACAGTGCCTACACTATGAATGATGAGTGAGGATGTTACAGTGCTGGAGGTGGGAAGTACAGTGTCTACACTCTGAAGGATGAGTGAGGATGTTACAGTGCTGGAGGTGGGAAGTACAGTGTCTACACTCTGAAGGATGAGTGAGGATGTTACAGTGCTGGAGGTGGGAAGTACAGTGCCTGTACTCTGAATGATGAGTGAGGATGTTACAGTGCTGGAGGTGGGAAGTACAGTGTCTAAACTATGAATGATTAGTGAGGATGTTACAGTGCTGGAGGTGGGAAGTACAGTGTCTACACTATGAATGATTAGTGAGGATGTTACAGTGCTGGAGGTGGGAAGTACAGTACCTACACTCTGAAGGATGAGTGAGGATGTTACAGTGCTGGAGGTGGGAAGTACAGTACCTACACTCTGAAGGATGAGTGAGGATGTTACAGTGCTGGAGGTGGGAAGTACAGTGCCTGCACTCTGAAGGATGAGTGAGGATGTTACAGTGCTGGAGGTGGGAAGTACAGTGCCTGCACTCTGAAGGATGAGTGAGGATGTTACAGTGCTGGAGGTGGGAAGTACAGTGCCTGCACTCTGAAGGATGAGTGAGGATGTTACAGTGCTGGAGGTGTGAAGTACAGTGCCTGCACTCTGAAGGATGAGTGAGGATGTTACAGTGCTGGAGGTGGGAAGTACAGTGCCTGCACTCTGAAGGATGAGTGAGGATGTTACAGTGCTGGAGGTGGGAAGTACAGTGCCTGCACTCTGAAGGATTAGTGAGGATGCTACAGTGCTGGAGGTGGGAAGTACAGTACCTACAATCTGAAGGATGAGTGAGGACGTTACAGTGCTGGAGGTGGGAAGTACAGTACCTACAATCTGAAGGATGAGTGAGGACGTTACAGTGCTGGAGGTGGGAAGTACAGTACCTACAATCTGAAGGATGAGTGAGGATGTTACAGTGCTGGAGGTGGGAAGTACAGTACCTACAATCTGAAGGATGAGTGAGGACGTTACAGTGCTGGAGGTGGGAAGTACAGTACCTACAATCTGAAGGATGAGTGAGGATGTTACAGTGCTGGAGGTGGGAAGTACAGTGCCTGCACTCTGAATGATGAGTGAGGATGTTACAGTGCTGGAGGTGGGAAGTACAGTGCCTACACTCTGAAGGATGATTGAGTATGTTACAGTGCTGGAGGTGGGAAGTACAGTGCCTGTACTCTGAAGGATGAGCGAGTATGTTACATTGCTGGAGGTGGGAAGTACAGTGCCTGTACTCTGAAGGATGAGTGAGTATGTTACAGTGCTGGAGGTGGGAAGTACAGTGCCTGCACTCTGAAGGATGAGTGAGGATGTTACAGTGCTGGAGGTGGGAAGTACAGTGCCTGCACTCTGAAGGATGAGTGAGGATGTTACAGTGCTGGAGGTGGGAAGTACAGTGCCTACACTCTGAAGGATGAGTGAGGATGTTACAGTGCTGGAGGTGGGAAGTACAGTGCCTGCACTCTGAAGGATGAGTGAGGATGTTACAGTGCTGGAGGTGGGAAGTACAGTACCTACACTCTGAAGGATGAGTGAGGACGTTACAGTGCTGGAGGTGGGAAGTACAGTGCCTGCACTCTGAAGGATGAGTGAGGACGTTACAGTGCTGGAGGTGGGAAGTACAGTGCCTGCACTCTGAAGGATGAGTGAGGATGTTACAGTGCTGGAGGTGGGAAGTACAGTGCCTGCACTCTGAAGGATGAGTGAGGATGTTACAGTGCTGGAGGTGGGAAGTACAGTGCCTGCACTCTGAAGGATGAGTGAGGATGTTACAGTGCTGGAGGTGGGAAGTACAGTACCTACACTCTGAAGGATGAGTGAGGACGTTACAGTGCTGGAGGTGGGAAGTACAGTGCCTGCACTCTGAAAGATGAGTGAGGATGTTACATTGCTGGAGGTGGGAAGTACAGTGCCTGCACTCTGAAGGATGAGTGAGGTTGTTACAGTGCTGGAGGTGGGAAGTACAGTGCCTACACTCTGAATGATGAGTGAGGATGTTACAGTGCTGGAGGTGGGAAGTACAGTGTCTACACTCTGAAGGATGAGTGAGGATGTTACAGTGCTGGAGGTGGGAAGTACAGTGCCTGCACTCTGAATGATGAGTGAGGATGTTACAGTGCTGGAGGTGGGAAGTACAGTGCCTACAATCTGAAGGATGAGTGAGGATGTTACAGTGCTGGAGGTGGGAAGTACAGTACCTGCACTCTGAAGGATGAGTGAGGATGTTACAGTGCTGGAGGTGGGAAGTACAGTGCCTGTACTCTGAAGGATGAGTGAGGATGTTACAGTGCTGGAGGTGGGAAGTACAGTGTCTGTACTCTGAAGGATGAGTGACGATGTTACAGTGCTGGAGGTGGGAAGTACAGTGTCTACACTCTGAAGGATGAGTGAGGATGTTACAGTGCTGGAGGTGGGACGTACAGTGCCTGTACTCTGAAGGATGAGTGAGGACGTTACAGTGCTGGAGGTGGGAAGTACAGTGCCTGTACTCTGAAGGATGAGTGAGGATGTTACAGTGCTGGAGGTGGGAAGTACAGTACCTGCACTCTGAAGGATGAGTGAGGATGTTACAGTACTGGAGGTGGGAAGTACAGTGCCTACACTCTGAAGGATGAGTGAGGATGTTACAGTGCTGGAGGTGGGAAGTACAGTGCCTGCACTCTGAAGGATGAGTGAGGATGTTACAGTGCTGGAGGTGGGAAGTACAGTGCCTGCACTCTGAAGGATGAGTGAGGATGTTACAGTGCTGGAGGTGGGAAGTACAGTGCCTACACTCTGAAGGATGAGTGAGGATGTTACAGTGCTGGAGGTGGGAAGTACAGTGCCTGCACTCTGAAGGATGAGTGAGGATGTTACAGTGCTGGAGGTGGGAAGTACAGTGCCTGCACTCTGAAGGATGAGTGAGGATGTTACAGTGCTGGAGGTGGGAAGTACAGTGCCTGCACTCTGAAGGATGAGTGAGGATGTTACAGTGCTGGAGGTGGGAAGTACAGTGCCTACACTCTGAATTATGAGTGAGGATATTACAGTGCTGGAGGTGGGAAATACAGTGCCTACACTCTGAAGGATGAGTGAGGATGTTACAGTGCTGGAGGTGGGAAGTACAGTGCCTACACTCTGAAGGATGAGTGAGGATGTTACAGTGCTGGAGGTGGGAAGTACAGTGCCTGTACTCTGAAGGATGAGTGAGGATGTTACAGTGCTGGAGGTGGGAAGTACAGTGCCTGTACTCTGAAGGATGAGTGAGGATGTTACAGTGCTGGAGGTGGGAAGTACAGTGCCTACACTCTGAAGGATGAGTGAGGATGTTACAGTGCTGGAGGTGGGAAGTACAGTGCCTGCACTCTGAAGGATGAGTGAGGATGTTACAGTGCTGGAGGTGGGAAGTACAGTGCCTGCACTCTGAAGGATGAGTGAGGATGTTACAGTGCTGGAGGTGGGAAGTACAGTGCCTACACTATGAATGATGAGGGAGGATGTTACAGTGCTGGAGGTGGGAAGTACAGTGCCTGCACTCTGAAGGATGAGTGAGGATGCTACAGTGCTGGAGGTGGGAAGTACAGTGCCTACACTATGAATGATGAGGGAGGATGTTACAGTGCTGGAGGTGGGAAGTACAGTGCCTACACTATGAATGATGAGGGAGGATGTTACAGTGCTGGAGGTGGGAAGTACAGTGCCTGCACTCTGAAGGATGGGTGAGGATGTTACAGTGCTGGAGGTGGGAAGTACAGTGCCTACACTCTGAAGGATGAGTGAGGATGTTACAGTGCTGGAGGTGGGAAGTACAGTACCTGCACTCTGAAGGATGAGGGAGGATATTACAGTGCTGGAGGTGGGAAGTACAGTGCCTGTACCCTGAAGGATGAGGGAGGACGTTACAGTGCTGGAGGTGGGAAGTACAGTGCCTACACTCTGAAGGATGAGTGAGGACGTTACAGTGCTGGAGGTGGGAAGTACAGTGCCTGCACTCTGAAGGATGAGTGAGGATGTTACAGTGCTGGAGGTGGGAAGTACAGTGCCTGCACTCTGAAGGATGAGTGAGGATGTTACAGTGCTGGAGGTGGGAAGTACAGTGCCTGCACTCTGAAGGATGAGTGAGGATGTTACAGTGCTGGAGGTGGGAAGTACAGTGCCTGCACTCTGAAGGATGAGTGAGGATGTTACAGTGCTGGAGGTGGGAAGTACAGTGCCTGCACTCTGAAGGATGAGTGAGGATGTTACAGTGCTTGAGGTGGGAAGTACAGTGCCTGTACTCTAAAGGATGAGTGAGGATGTTACAGTGCTGGAGGTGGGAAGTACAGTGCCTGCACTCTGAAGGATGAGTGAGGATGTTACAGTGCTGGAGGTGGGAAGTACAGTACCTACACTCTGAAGGATGAGTGAGGATGTTACAGTGCTGGAGGTGGGAAGTACAGTGCCTACACTCTGAAGGATGAGTGAGGATGTTACAGTGCTGGAGGTGGGAAGTACAGTGCCTGCACTCTGAAGGATGAGTGAGGATGTTACAGTGCTGGAGGTGGGAAGTACAGTGTCTACACTCTGAATGATGAGTGAGGATGTTACAGTGCTGGAGGTGGGAAGTACAGTGTCTGTACTCTGAAGGATGAGTGAGGATGTTACAGTGCTGGAGGTGGGAAGTACAGTGCCTACACTCTGAAGGATGAGTGAGGATGTTACAGTGCTGGAGGTGGGAAGTACAGTGCCTGCACTCTGAAGGATGAGTGAGGATGTTACAGTGCTGGAGGTGGGAAGTACAGTGCCTGCACTCTGAAGGATGAGTGAGGATGTTACAGTGCTGGAGGTGGGAAGTACAGTGCCTGCACTCTGAAGGATGAGTGAGGATGTTACAGTGCTGGAGGTGGGAAGTACAGTGCCTACACTCTGAAGGATGAGTGAGGATGTTACAGTGCTGGAGGTGGGAAGTACAGTGCCTACACTCTGAAGGATGAGTGAGGATGTTACAGTGCTGGAGGTGGGAAGTACAGTGCCTGTACTCTGAATGATGAGTGAGGATGTTACAGTGCTGGAGGTGGGAAGTACAGTGCCTGCACTCTGAAGGATGAGTGAGGATGTTACAGTGCTGGAGGTGGGAAGCACAGTGCCTACACTCTGAAGGATGAGTGAGGATGTTACAGTGCTGGAGGTGGGAAGTAAAGTGCCTACACTCTGAAGGATGAGTGAGGATGTTACAGTGCTGGAGGTGGGAAGTACAGTACCTACACTCTGAAGGATGAGTGAGGATGTTACAGTGCTGGAGGTGGGAAGTACAGTGCCTACACTCTGAAGGATGAGTGAGGATGTTACAGTGCTGGAGGTGGGAAGTACAGTGCCTACAAATCCTTGACGAATATATTCTAAAAAAATAATTTTTAATCTGTAAATAAACGACTCAATTAAGGATTTGTTTATATAGTGGAATAGGATGATGATTCCGATTTATTTGGCGGTTCAGATTGTTGTAAAGTTGAATGGAATACAATACTACTGTATTTAAAGTTCTCTTGAAGGTTAATAATAAGTTATTACATAGAGGAAGCTAATACTTTGTTCTTTAGTACCTACTTTGTACTCTGTCAGCCTTTAGTACCTACTCTATGTATTCTAATTCAGTGTTTAGTACCTACTTTGTACTCTGTCAACCTTTAGTACCTACTCTATGTACTCTAATTCAGTGTTTAGTACCTACTTTGTACTCTGTCAGCCTTTAGTACCTACTCTATGTATTCTAATTCAGTGTTTAGTACCTACTTTGTACTCTGTCAACCTTTAGTACCTACTCTATGTACTCTAATTCAGTGTTTAGTACCTACTCTATGTACTCTAATTCAGTGTTTAGTACCTACTTTGTACTCTGTCAACCTTTAGTACATACTCTATATACTCTAATTCAGTGTTTAGTACCTACTTTGTACTCTGTCAACCTTTAGTACCTACTGTATATACTCTAATTCAGTGTTTAGTACCTACTTTTTACTCTGCCAACCTTTAGTACCTACTGTATATACTCTAATTCAGTGTTTAGTACCTACTTTGTACTCTGTCAACCTTTAGTACCTACTGTATATACTCTAATTCAGTGTTTAGTACCTACTTTGTACTCTGTCAACCTTTAGTACCTACTGTATATACTCTAATTCAGTGTTTAGTACCTACTTTGTACTCTGTCAACCTTTAGTACCTACTGTATATACTCTAATTCAGTGTTTAGTACCTACTTTTTACTCTGCCAACCTTTAGTACCTACTGTATATACTCTAATTCAGTGTTTAGTACCTACTTTGTACTCTGTCAACCTTTAGTACCTACTGTATATACTCTAATTCAGTGTTTAGTACCTACTTTGTACTCTGTCAACCTTTAGTACCTACTGTATATACTCTAATTGAGTGTTTAGCACCTACTTTATACTCTAAGTCAACTTTTAGCACCTACTTTGTACCGTTGTTAGTTTCCAGTATCTATTTTGTACTGTAATCAATCTTAGTACTTTACATCAGTACACTTTTCAATGTTATTCTTTTTGCAAGAAACATTAAGTTTCTTTTTTAAAATACATAATTTCTAAATTATTGTAATGAGATACAAGTTTATTTTGAATCTAATATTACATAATTGTTTTAGATTTTGAAGCGAAGGTGAGTCTTAAGGTGAGTCTTAAGGTGAGTCTTAAGGTGAGTCTTAAGGTGAGTCTTAAGGTGAGTCTTAAGGCGAGTCTTAAGGTGAGTCTTAAGGTGAGTCTTAAGGTGAGTCTTAAGGTGAGTCTTAAGGCGAGTCTTAAGGCGAGTCTTAAGGTGAGTCTTAAGGTGAGTCTTAAGGTGAGTCTTAAGGTGAGTCTTAAGGTGAGTCTTAAGGTGAGTCTTAAGGTGAGTCTTAAGGCGAGTCTTAAGGCGAGTCTTAAGGTGAGTCTTAAGGTGAGTCTTAAGGTGAGTCTTAAGGTGAGTCTTAAGGTGAGTCTTAAGGTGAGTCTTAAGGTGAGTCTTAAGGCGAGTCTTAAGGTGAGTCTTAAGGCGAGTCTTAAGGTGAGTCTTAAGGTGAGTCTTAAGGTGAGTCTTAAGGTGAGTCTTAAGGTGAGTCTTAAGGTGAGTCTTAAGGTGAGTCTTAAGGTGAGTCTTAAGGTGAGTCTTAAGGTGAGTCTTAAGGTGGGTCTTAAGGTGAGTCTTAAGGTGAGTCTTAAGGTGAGTCTTAAGGTGAGTCTTAAGGTGAGTCTTAAGGTGGGTCTTAAGGTGAGTCTTAAGGTGAGTCTTAAGGTGGGTCTTAAGGTGAGTCTTAAGGTGAGTCTTAAGGTGAGTCTTAAGGTGAGTCTTAAGGTGAGTCTTAAGGTGGGTCTTAAGGTGGGTCTTAAGGTGAGTCTTAAGGTGAGTCTTAAGGTGAGTCTTAAGGCGAGTCTTAAGGTGAGTCTTAAGGTGAGTCTTAAGGTGAGTCTTAAGGTGAGTCTTAAGGTGAGTCTTAAGGTGAGTCTTAAGGTGAGTCTTAAGGTGAGTCTTAAGGTGAGTCTTAAGGTGAGTCTTAAGGTGAGTCTTAAGGTGAGTCTTAAGGTGAGTCTTAAGGTGAGTCTTAAGGTGAGTCTTAAGGTGAGTCTTAAGGTGGGTCTTAAGGTGACTCTTAAGGTGAGTCTTAAGGTGAGTCTTAAGGTGAGTCTTAAGGTGAGTCTTAAGGCCTAAAAAAGTTCAACTTTCTTTGTAATTACCGTCATTAAAATATGTTTTAATGTTATTGTTATATTTTCATACGTGTGGATAATTTGACGGTGGTGATTGTGGTGGTGGCTGTGGTAGTGACTGTGGTAGTGGTGGTGATTGTGGTGGTGATTGTGGTGGTGATTGTGGTAGTGACTGTGGTAGTGGTGGTGATTGTGGTGGTGGCTGTGGTAGTGACTGTGGTAGTGGTGGTGATTGTGGTGGTGATTGTGGTGGTGATTGTGGTAGTGACTGTGGTAGTGGTGGTGATTGTGGTGGTGGCTGTGGTAGTGGTGATTGTGGTGGTGATTGTGGTGATTGTGGTGGTGATTGTGGTAGTGACTGTGGTAGTGGTGGTGATTGTGGTGGTGATTGTGGTAGTGACTGTGGTAGTGGTGGTGATTGTGGTGGTGGCTGTGGTAGTGGTGATTGTGGTGGTGATTGTGGTGATTGTGGTGGTGATTGTGGTAGTGACTGTGGTAGTGGTGGTGATTGTGGTGGTGATTGTGGTGGTGGCTGTGGTAGTGGTGATTGTGGTGATTGTGGTGGTGATTGTGGTAGTGACTGTGGTAGTGGTGGTGATTGTGGTGGTGGCTGTGGTAGTGGTGATTGTGGTGGTGATTGTGGTGATTGTGGTGGTGATTGTGGTAGTGACTGTGGTAGTGGTGGTGATTGTGGTGGTGGCTGTGGTAGTGGTGATTGTGGTGGTGATTGTGGTGATTGTGGTGGTGATTGTGGTAGTGACTGTGGTAGTGGTGGTGATTGTGGTGGTGATTGTGGTGGTGGCTGTGGTAGTGGTGATTGTGGTGATTGTGGTGGTGATTGTGGTAGTGACTGTGGTAGTGGTGGTGATTGTGGTGGTGGCTGTGGTAGTGGTGATTGTGGTGGTGATTGTGGTGATTGTGGTGGTGATTGTGGTAGTGACTGTGGTAGTGGTGGTGATTGTGGTGGTGATTGTGGTAGTGACTGTGGTAGTGGTGGTGATTGTGGTGGTGGCTGTGGTAGTGGTGATTGTGGTGGTGATTGTGGTGATTGTGGTAGTGACTGTGGTAGTGGTGGTGATTGTGGTGGTGATTGTGGTGGTGGCTGTGGTAGTGGTGATTGTGGTGATTGTGGTGGTGATTGTGGTAGTGACTGTGGTAGTGGTGGTGATTGTGGTGGTGGCTGTGGTAGTGGTGATTGTGGTGGTGATTGTGGTGATTGTGGTGGTGATTGTGGTAGTGACTGTGGTAGTGGTGGTGATTGTGGTGGTGATTGTGGTGATTGTGGTAGTGATTGTGGTAGTGATTGTGGTAGTGACTGTGGTAGTGGTGATTGTGGTAGTGGTGGCTGTGGTAGTGGTGATTGTGGTGATTGTGGTGGTGATTGTGGTAGTGACTGTGGTAGTGGTGACTGTGGTAGTGGTGGTGATTGTGGTGGTGATTGTGGTGGTGATTGTGGTAGTGACTGTGGTAGTGGTGGTGATTGTGGTGGTGATTGTGGTGGTGATTGTGGTAGTGATTGTGGTAGTGACTGTGGTAGTGGTGGTGATTGTGGTGGTGATTGTGGTGGTGATTGTGGTAGTGATTGTGGTAGTGGTGGTGATTGTGGTGGTGATTGTGGTGGTGATTGTGGTGGTGATTGTGGTAGTGACTGTGGTAGTGGTGGTGATGATTGTGGTGGTGATTGTGGTGATTGTGGTGGTGGTAGTGGTGGTGATTGTGGTGGTGATTGTGGTGGTGGTAGTGGTGGTGATTGTGGTGGTGATTGTGGTGGTGATTGTGGTAGTGACTGTGGTAGTGGTGGTGACTGTAGTGGTGGTGATTGTGGTAGTGGTGACTGTGGTAGTGGCAGTGACTATAGTGGTGGTGATTGTAGTGGTGACTGTGGTAGTGGTGGTGACTGTAGTGGTGGTGATTGTGGTAGTGGTGACTGGTAGTGGTGGTGACTATAGTGGTGGTGATTGTAGTGGTGACTGTGGTAGTGGTGGTGACTGTAGTGGTGGTGATTGTGGTGGTGATTGTGGTAGTGACTGTGGTAGTGGTGGTGACTGTAGTGGTGGTGATTGTGGTAGTGGTGACTGTGGTAGTGGTGGTGACTATAGTGGTGGTGATTGTAGTGGTGACTGTGGTAGTGGTGGTGACTGTAGTGGTGGTGATTGTGGTAGTGGTGACTGGTAGTGGTGGTGACTGTAGTGGTGGTGATTGTAGTGGTAACTGTGGTAGTGGTGGATTGTGGTAGTGGTGACTGTGGTAGTGGTGGTGACTGTAGTGGTGGTGATATTGTGGTAGTGGTGACTGTGGTAGTGGTGGTGATTGTAGTGGTGATTGTGGTAGTGGTGACTGTGGTAGTGGTGGTGACTGTAGTGGTGGTGATTGTAGTGGTGACTGTGGTAGTGGTGGTGACTGTAGTGGTTTGTGATTGTGGTAGTGGTGACTGTGGTAGTGGTGACTGTGGTAGTGGTGGTGACTGTAGTGGTTGTGATTGTAGTGGTGATTGTGGTAGTGGTGGTGATTGTGGCAGTGGTGATTGTGGTAGTGGTGGTGATTGTGGCAGTGGTGATTATGGTAATGGTGGTAATTGTAGTGGTGATTGTGGTAGTGGTGACTGTGGCAGTGGTGATTGTGGTAGTGGTGGTGACTGTAGTGGTGGTGATTGTGGTAGTGGTGGTGACTGTGGCAGTGGTGGTGATTGTGGTAGTGGTGATTGTGGTTGTATTGGTGATTGTGGTAGTGACTGCAGTGGTGGTGACTGTGGCAGTGGTGATTTTGGTAGTGGTGGTGACTGCAGTGGTGGTGATTGTGGCAGTTGTGGTGACTGTAGCAGTGGTGGTGATTGTGGTAGTGGTGGTGACTGCAGTGGTGGTGATTTTGGCAGTGGTGGAGACTGTGGCAGTGGTGGTGACTGTGGCAGTGGTGGTGATTGTGGTAGTGGTGGTGATGGTGATTGTGGCAGTGGTGGTGATTGTGGCAGTGGTGGTGACTGTGGCAGTGGTGGTCATTGTGGTAGTGGTGCTGATTGTGGCAGTGGTGGTGACTGTGGCAGTGGTGGTTGTGGTAGTATTGGTGATTGTGGTAGTGACTGTAGTGGTGGTGACTATGGCAGTGGTGGTGATTGTGGTAGTGGTGATTGTGGCAGTGGTGGTGATTGTGGTAGTGGTGGTGACTGTGGCAGTGGTGGTACTCTGGCAGTGGTGGTTGTGGTAGTATTGGTGATTGTGGTAGTGACTGTAGTGGTGGTGATTGTGGCAGTGGTGGTGATTATGGTGGTGGTGGTGATTGTGGTAGTATTGGTGATTGTGGTAGTGGTGATTGTGGTAATGGTGGGGACTGTGGTGGTGACTAGTGGTGTTGGCAGTGGCGGTGATTGTGATAGTGGTGGAAATTGTGGTAGTGGGGATTGTGGTAGTGGTGACCAGTGGTGTTGATTTTGGTAGTGGTGGTGACTGTGGTAGTGGTGATTGTGATAGTGATTGTGGTAGTGGTGGTGATTGTGGTAGTGGTGATTGTGGCAGTGGTGATTGTGGTAGTGGCGGTGATTGTGGTAGTGGTGGTGATTGTGGTGGTGGTGGTAGTGGTGATGATTGTGGTAGTGGTGGTGATTGTGTTAGTGGTGGTGATTGTAGCACGTTAAACAATAATAAATAATATTGTCGTTCCAGGAGGTGAGAAGGTGTTGGGTCTTCCTGCAGTCATACAGTTCCCTTACTTCAGAGATGGCATTCAGTACTTCCCCTTTAGGTAAGTTACTCACGGGGCAGTGACAGCGTCAGGTTTGTCCTGGCCTCACGCAAGAGCGAACTACAAGTTCTCACTCTCCTTACAATGAGGATGTTTGAAAAGAAAGAGACCAAGAGCTATGGTTAAGTAGCACAGGTCTGCTGACAGTAGCACAGGTCTGCTGACAGTAGCACAGGTCTGCTGACAGTAGCACAGGTCTGCTGACAGCAGCACAGGTCTGCTGACAGCAGAACCTCTTAATAGAAAAATAAAATTTTGATTACAGGTTGCTTAGTTAATGGCGTCTCAGGCCTATCGAATACCCTACGGGCATTAAACCCGCACGGCAATGTTTACCAATAATCAGGAATGTTTTAAAAAGCAAATATATCCAGTACTATTATATATATATATATATATATATATATATATATATATATATATATATATATATATATATATATATACATGTATACATATATGTCGTGCCGATTAGGTGAAATTGGTCAGTTAGGAAGAACTCGTTTAAAATTAAGTCCTTTCTAAAAATTTTTCTTATGCGTTTAATGATATATTTTTTTGGCATTTTTAATTAATTTTCTTGTAGTAATAGGTTTTATAGCACATTAACCAAGCAGAACGATTCTCTAACGTTATTCTCTATCTGTATCCGAGACTAATATTTTCCTTCCCTCCCCCAGGACATTAGCCATGCTTGTGACGCTGGTCAGCCTTGTACTGGTATCATGGGCTACCAAGAAACTGTATCAAGCTGGTAAATTAACAGACCCCTTGAATGTATTTACTGAAGACTTGGAGGTGAAGGTTAAGACCAGAGAGAACACGAACATCGGTATTGATAACCCAGTTCTAGATGCTGATGTAGATACAAGTTCCCACCGACCGTCCAGACCCGTGGAAATGACTCAATTCTAGTGTTTATAATGCACATTGTACAGTTTACATAGCTTTATTTAGGCGTTATATTTTCTTATTTTGACTAATATTGTGGAAGGTCTCGGTCAGATGACCAAAACCTCCAGGTGTGGGTCATCACATGACTAAAACCTGCGTCAGGAAACACTTGTCCTGTTTCCGGACAAACATTACCTGTTATTTTCCTGGTTGATCGATTATGTTTAAAGATTACCAACTACACTATAGTCAATATGGCTTCATTCTACCTGTTCCTCACCAGTCAAGAAAACTTACATTCTCAAACTACAGACTGCAGTAAGCTCAGCATATATACACAGCATATATATGTAGCATATATACACAGATATACCCCCTTAAGCTTCTCCGTTACAACTTTATCAAAAATAATTTTATCCTCAATATGGGCATAAACAAAGTATATAAACCGAGATATACTTCTCCAAATGCACCCACATCAAAATATATATAATACACATTACAATGCATACAAATCAATGTATATATTACTACACGAAATCTAAATATACATAAATATTTGTACGGTGAAAAAAATTTAATATATTTATACAACAATTCGTCACTAAAACAACTTTGGCTACTGAAGCCGAAACAAAAACTACATCACAAGTCTGGCCAAATTTACATAACGTAAAATAATTAAATATGTTTCAACTTTTTAAGAATTTACATAATATGTTTAAGTTACTGTCTTGGGGAAGGATGTAGAGAGGGGAAACATTTATAACTGTCTTGGAGGAGGATGTAGAGAGGGGAAACATTTATAATTGTCTTGGAGGAGGATGTAGAGAGGGGAAACATTTATAATTGTCTTGGAGGAGGATGTAGAGAGGGGAAACATTTATAATTGTCTTGAAGGAGGATGTAGAGAGGGGAAACATTTATAATTGTCTTGGGGGAGGATGTAGAGAGGGGAAACATTTATAATTGTCTTGGGGAAGGATGTAGAGAGGGGAAACATTTATAATTGTCTTGGAGGAGGATGTAGAGAGGGGAAACATTTATAACTGTCTTGGAGGAGGATGTAGAGAGGGGAAACATTTAAAATAGTCTTGGGGAAGGAGGAGGATGTAGAGAGGGGAAACATTTATAATTGTCTTGGGGGAGGATGTAGAGAGGGGAAACATTTATAATTGTCTTGGAGGAGGATGTAGAGAGGGGAAACATTTATAATTGTCTTGAAGGAGGATGTAGAGAGGGGAAATATTTATAATTGTCTTGGAGGAGGATGTAGAGAGGGGAAACATTCATAATTGTCTTGAAGGAGGATGTAGAGAGGGGAAACATTTATAACTGTCTTGGAGGAGGATGTAGAGAGGGGAAACATTTATAATTGTCTTGGGGAAGGATGTAGAGAGGGGAAACATTTATAACTGTCTTGGAGGAGGATGTAGAGAGGGGAAACATTTATAATTGTCTTGGGGAAGGATGTAGAGAGGGGAAACATTTATAATTGTCTTGGGGAAGGATGTAGAGAGGGGAAACATTTATAATTGTCTTGGAGGAGGATGTAGAGAGGGGAAACATTTATAACTGTCTTGGAGGAGGATGTAGAGAGGGGAAACATTTATAATTGTCTTGGGGAAGGATGTAGAGAGGGGAAACATTTATAATTGTCTTGGGGAAGGATGTAGAGAGGGGAAACATTTATAACTGTCTTGGAGGAGGATGTAGAGAGGGGAAACATTTATAATTGTCTTGGGGAAGGATGTAGAGAGGGGAAACATTTATAACTGTCTTGGAGGAGGATGTAGAGAGGGGAAACATTTATAATTGTCTTGGAGGAGGATGTAGAGAGGGGAAACATTTATAACTGTCTTGGAGGAGGATGTAGAGAGGGGAAACATTTATAATTGTCTTGGAGGAGGATGTAGAGAGGGGAAACATTTATAATTGTCTTGGAGGAGGATGTAGAGAGGGGAAACATTTATAATTGTCTTGGAGGATGTAGAGAGGGGAAACATTTATAATTGTCTTGGAGGAGGATGTAGAGAGGGGAAACATTTATAACTGAGGAGGATGTAGAGAGGGGAAACATTTATAATTGTCTTGGAGGAGGATGTAGAGAGGGGAAACATTTATAATTGTCTTGGAGGAGGATGTAGAGAGGGGAAACATTTATAACTGTCTTGGAGGAGGATGTAGAGAGGGGAAACATTTATAACTGTCTTGGAGGAGGATGTAGAGAGGGGAAACATTTATAATTGTCTTGGAGGAGGATGTAGAGAGGGGAAACATTTATAACTGTCTTGGAGGAGGATGTAGAGAGGGGAAACATTTATAACTGTCTTGGAGGAGGATGTAGAGAGGGGAAACATTTATAATTGTCTTGGAGGAGGATGTAGAGAGGGGAAACATTTATAATTGTCTTGGAGGAGGATGTAGAGAGGGGAAACATTTATAACTGTCTTGGAGGAGGATGTAGAGAGGGGAAACATTTATAATTGTCTTGGAGGAGGATGTAGAGAGGGGAAACATTTATAATTGTCTTGGAGGAGGATGTAGAGAGGGGAAACATTTATAACTGTCTTGGAGGAGGATGTAGAGAGGGGAAACATTTATAATTGTCTTGGAGGAGGATGTAGAGAGGGGAAACATTTATAATTGTCTTGGAGGAGGATGTAGAGAGGGGAAACATTTATAATTGTCTTGGAGGAGGATGTAGAGAGGGGAAACATTTATAACTGTAGGAGGATGTAGAGAGGGGAAACATTTATAATTGTCTTGGAGGAGGATGTAGAGAGGGGAAACATTTATAATTGTCTTGGAGGAGGATGTAGAGAGGGGAAACATTTATAATTGTCTTGGAGGAGGATGTAGAGAGGGGAAACATTTATAATTGTCTTGGAGGAGGATGTAGAGAGGGGAAACATTTATAACTGTCTTGGAGGAGGATGTAGAGAGGGGAAACATTTATAATTGTCTTGGAGGAGGATGTAGAGAGGGAAAACATTTATAATTGTCTTGGAGGAGGATGTAGAGAGGGGAAACATTTATAATTGTCTTGAAGGAGGATGTAGAGAGGGGAAATATTTATAATTGTCTTGGAGGAGGATGTAGAGAGGGGAAACATTCATAATTGTCTTGAAGGAGGATGTAGAGAGGGGAAACATTTATAATTGTCTTGGAGGAGGATGTAGAGAGGGAAAATTTATAATTGTCATTTATAATTGTCTTGGAGGAGGATGTAGAGAGGGGAAACATTTATAACTGTCTTGGAGGAGGATGTAGAGAGGGGAAATATTTATAATTGTCTTGGAGGAGGATGTAGAGAGGGGAAACATTTATAACTGTCTTGGAGGAGGATGTAGAGAGGGGAAACATTTATAATTGTCTTGGAGGAGGATGTAGAGAGGGGAAACATAATTTTTCTGATAATTTGATGTTACCTGATAACCATTTTTCAGAAAGTGTATTTACTGGATCAGGACCCCTCAAGGAAGGTTCCTTGATGTTGGTGAGGGGCTCTTGATTTAGGGAATTGGATCTGTGCTCCAGTTCCCCGAATTAAGCCTGAATTCCTTCCACATCCCCCCCTAGGTGCTGTATAATCCTCCGGGTTTAGCGCTTCCCCCTTGATAATAAATACTTGATCAGGCACAACCATTCTTGTTAATGTAACTAACGTGACTAACAGTAGTTAGCCTGTTAATATAACTATTGTGACTGTGCCTAATAACAGTTTAGGACCAGCCGTGAAATTTGTCAAAATAACGTGAAAGTGAAAGAGTTGTTATATATTGTTAGTAACATTGTTAGTATTAATAAATGGTTGTTAGTGGACGGTTGACTGCCTTTTATAGATCAGATATACATAGTTTCAACATGATAATTAAAGTAATCAAGGCTGGTTAATGAGGTTTTAAACACATGGCTACACGAGGGTCAATAGGGTTGTATCATCAATATAAACAGTAATTACGTATATAGGGATCAAAATATTCTCACTGTATATACTCTTATACAGACACACACACACACATATATATATATATATTATATAAATTAAAAATCGCAATATAGTAACAAATTATCTCAGGTAAACAATATAAATGACCTAATTTTGCCAGAAAAAGTAACAGATCTCTTAAATATTTACCAAAGTGGTCATTTGAGTACACTAAAGTTCCTCAATGAGTCGTGTGATGAACTGCCTAGGGTAAGCTAGGACCCAAAAGCTACACAGGTGTCTTAAGTAGCGATCCAGAGAGGTAAAGCCTTCCTTCAACACACACACACACACACACACACACACACACACACACACACACACACACACACACACAATGGGACCGGACAACATCTCCCCGTGGGTCCTTAGAGAGGGAGCAGATATGTTGTGCGTGCCACTTACCACAATCAACACATCCCTGGAAACTGGGCAACTACCTGAGGTATGGAAGACGGCAAATGTAGTTCCCATTTTTAAAAAAGGAGACAGAAAAGAGGCACTAAACTATAGACCTGTGTCATTGACGTGTATAGTATGCAAAATTATGGAGAAGATTATCAGGAGGAGAGTGGTGGAGCACCTGGAACGGAACAGGAGTATAAATGCCAACCAGCACGGATTCACGGAAGGCAAATCCTGTGTCACAAACCTTCTGGAGTTTTATGATAAAATAACAGAAGTAAGACAAGAGAGAGAGGGGTGGGTTGATTGCATCTTCTTGGACTGCAAGAAGGCCTTTGACACAGTTCCTCACAAGAGATTAGTGCAGAAGCTAGAGCATCAGGCGCATATAACAGGAAGGGCACTGCAATGGATCAGAGAATACCTGACAGGGAGGCAACAACGAGTCATGGTACGTAATGATGTATCACAGTGGGCACCTGTGACGAGCGGGGTCCCACAGGGGTCGGTCCTAGGACCAGTGCTATTTTTGGTATATGTGAACGACATGACGGAAGGGTTACCTGGAGATTACCTGGAGAGAGTTCCGGGGGTCAACGCCCCCGCGGCCCGGTCTGAGACCAGGCCTCCTGGTGGATCAGAGCCTGATCAACCAGGCTGTTGCTGCTGGCTGCAACAGACTCAGAAGATTCCCTGTTTGCAGATGATGTGAAGTTAATGAGGAGAATTAAATCTGATGAGGACCAGGCAGGACTTCAAAGAGACCTGGACAGACTGGACACCTGGTCCAGCAAATAGCTTCTCGAATTTAATCCTGCCAAATGCAAAGTCATGAAGATAGGGGAAGGGCAAAGAAGACCACAGACAGAGTATAGGCTAGGTGGCCAAAGACTGCAAACCTCACTCAAGGAGAAAGATCTTGGGGCGAGTATAACACCGAGCATGTCTCCGGAAGCACACATCAATCAGATAACTGCTGCAGCATATGGGCGCCTGGCCAACCTGAGAACAGCATTCCGATACCTTAGTAAGGAATCATTCAAGACACTGTACACCGTGTATGTCAGGCCCATACTGGAGTATGCAGCACCTGTTTGGAACCCGCACTTGATAAAACACGTCAAGAAACTAGAGAAAGTACAAAGGTTTGCGACAAGGTTAGTTCCAGAGCTAAGGGGAATGTCCTATGAAGAAAGATTAAGGGAAATCGGCCTGACGACACTGGAGGACAGGAGAGTCAGGGGAGACATGATAACGACATATAAAATACTGCGTGGAATAGACAAGGTGGACAAAGACAGGATGTTCCAGGGAGGGGACACAGAAACAAGAGGCCACAATTGGAAGTTGAAGACACAAATGAGTCAGAGAGATAGTAGGAAGTATTTCTTCAGTCATAGAGTTGTAAGGCAGTGGAATAGCCTAGAAAATGACGTAGTGGAGGCAGGAACCATACACAGTTTTAAGACGAGGTTTGATAAAGCTCATGGAGCGGGGAGAGAGAGGGCCTAGTAGCAACCGGTGAAGAGGCGGGGCCAGGAGCTAGGACTCGACCCCTGCAACCACAAATAGGTGAGTACAAATAGGTGAGTACACACACAACCTACCTAAAAGCAGTACCGTGACTTTTTTTTGTCTTAACGTAAGAGAATGTGAAAAGAGAGGGTGTTAAAAGTTAGGTACTCTGACAGCATTGCTGTCTTGGTGTAAGATAATAGTTTTTAAAATATTTATAATATTCAGAATGCCTTTATATTGCATTTTATCTATTAAAATAATTTATATGTGTTATGCAGTTTTGCAACACCTACGGGTTTAGAACTTTTTATAATAATAATAATAATAATAATAACAATAATATATTTAATATGTCTAATATTGGTGCTATAAAACATTTGAAATATATCTTGAGTTTAAAATGTAATTCTCACCTTCATACACACACACATACACGGGCTGTGACTCGACCCCTGCAACCACATACAGGCGACTACACACACACACACACACACACACAGGGGCTGTGACTCGACTCCTGCAACCACATACAGGCGACTACACACACACACACACACACACACACACAGGGGCTGTGACTCGACCCCTGCAACCACATACAGGCGACTACACACACACACACACACACACACACACACACACACACACACACACACACACACACACACAGGGGCTGTGACTCGACCCCTGCAACCACATACAGGCGACTACACACACACACACACACACACACATACACACAGGGGCTGTGAATCGACCCCTGCAACCACATACAGGCGACTACACACACACACACATACACACAGGGGCTGTGAATCGACCCCTGCAACCACATACAGGCGACTACACACACACACACACACACAGGGGCTGTGACTCGACCCCTGCAACCACATACAGGCGACTACACACACAGGGGCTGTGACTCGACCCCTGCAACCACATGCAGGCGACTACACACACACAGGCTGTGACTCGACCCCTGCAACCACATGCAGGCGACTACACACACACACACACACACACACACACAGGTCACAAGAAGTTGCGGCCAGTCATTACACCGCACAAGACACTCTCTCTCTCACACACACACACACACACACACACACACACACACACACACACACACACACACACACACACATGCACACACGCACACAGGCAGTGTTACTACCGGTAGTTATTAGCAGTAAGAATACTTAGGAAGCTAGGAAGTCCTCTCTCAATGTGAACAAGGAAAATGATAATAACCAGCAACAATTAATACGTAAACCCAGAAAGGGCAATAAATGGAGAGATTAGCATAATTGGGAAAGATAAATGAGACTAAATTTGTGCCTACACGACGGATCTTTCAACCACACCACCTACCCCCCCTAACCCTCCCTCCCTCACACACAAGCACACACACACAAGGGTAGACACTCACACACACACACATACACACATACACAATATGAAAATGACATAGCAGCGAAAGCCAAATCTGACCCAAAACTGTTGTACAGCCACATCAGGAGGAAAACAACAGTCAAGGACCAGGTAATCAGGCTAAGGAAGGAAGGAGGAGAGTCAACAAGAAATTACCGTGAAGTATGTGAAGAACTCAACAAGAGATTCAAAGAAGTGTTCACAGAGGAGACAGAAGGGACTCCAGAAAGACGGAGAGGTGGGGCACACCACCAAGTGCTGGACACAGTGCACACAACCGAAGAAGTGAAGAGGCTTCTGAGTGAGCTAGATACCTCAAAGGCAATGGGGCCAGATAACATCTCCCCATGGGTATTGAGAGAGGGAGCAGAGGTGCTATGTGTACCCCTAACAACAATATTCAATACATCTATCGAAACAGGGAGATTGCCTGAGGCATGGAAGACAGCAAATGTAGTCCCAATCTTTAAAAAAGGAGACAGACATGAAGCATTAAACTACAGATCAGTGCCACTGACATGTATAGTATGCAAAATCATGGAGAAGATTATCAGGGGAAGAGTGGTGGAACACCTAGAAAGGAACAATCTCATCAACAGCAGCCAACATGGTTTCATGGAAGGGAAATCCTGTGTCACGAACCTTCTGGAGTTCTATGACATGGTGACAGCAGTAAGACAAGAGAGAGAGGGGTGGGTGGATTGCATTTTCTTAGACTGTAAGAAGGCGTTTGACACAGTTCCCCACAAGAGATTGGTGCAAAAACTGGAGGACCAAGCACACGTAAAAGGAAGGGCACTACAATGGATCAGGGAATACTTGTCAGGAAGACAGCAGCGAGTCATGGTACGTGGCGAGGTGTCAGAGTGGGCACCTGTGACCAGCGGGGTCCCGCAGGGGTCAGTCCTAGGACCAGTGCTGTTTTTGGTATTTGTGAACGACATGACGGAAGGAATAGACTCTGAGGTGTCCCTGTTTGCAGATGACGTGAAGTTGATGAGAAGAATTCACTCGATCGAAGACCAGGCAGAACTACAAAGGGATCTGGACAGGCTGCAGACCTGGTCCAGCAATTGGCTCCTGGAGTTCAATCCCACCAAGTGCAAAGTCATGAAGATTGGGGAAGGGCAAAGAAGACCGCAGACGGAGTACAGTCTAGGGGGACAGAGACTACAAACCTCACTCAAGGAAAAAGATCTTGGGGTGAGTATAACACCAGGCACATCTCCGGAAGCGCACATCAACCAAATAACTGCTGCAGCATATGGGCGCCTGGCAAACCTCAGAATAGCATTCCGACATCTTAATAAGGAATCGTTCAGGACCCTGTACACCGTGTACGTTAGGCCCATATTGGAGTATGCGGCACCAGTTTGGAACCCACACCTAGCCAAGCACGTGAAGAAGTTAGAGAAAGTACAAAGGTTTGCAACAAGGCTAGTCCCAGAGCTCAAGGGAATGTCGTACGAGGAAAGGTTAAGGGAAATCAACCTGACGACACTGGAGGACAGGAGAGATAGGGGGGACATGATAACGACATACAAAATACTGAGAGGAATTGACAAGGTGGACAAAGACAGGATGTTCCAGAGATTGGACACAGTAACAAGGGGTCACAGTTGGAAGCTGAAGACTCAGATGAATCATAGGGATGTTAGGAAGTATTTCTTCAGTCACAGAGTAGTCAGAAAGTGGAATAGTTTAGCAAGTGATGTAGTGGAGGCAGGATCCATACATAGCTTTAAGCAGAGGTATGATAAAGCTCACGGCTCAGGGAGAGTGATCCAGTAGCGATCAGTGAAGAGGCGGGGCCAGGAGCTCGAGTCTCGACCCCTGCAATCACAATTAGGTGAGTACAACTAGGTGAGTACACACACACACACACACACACACACACACACACACACCCACAAACACACACACCCCACACACACACACACACACACACACACACACACACCGTGCACACACACCACACACACACCACACACACACACACACACACACACCACACACACACACACCACACACACACACCACACACACACCATCCACCACTTGACACAAACACTTGACACAAACATGTACCCCCCCTCCCCTAACCACCTCTCCCCCTTCCCTAACCACCTCACCTTAGCCACCAACCCCTCCCCCAAACCATCTAACCCCTCCCCAAACCGTCTAACCCCCCCAACTACCTCCCTCCCTCCAATTACCATCCTCCCCCTCCCCCATAACCATCCATCCCCTCTCTCCCTCAAACCATCTAACCCCCTCCCCCAACTATCTCTACCCCTCCAATAACCATCCTCCCCCTCAACCATCCATCCCCTCTCCTCCTAACCATCTATTCCCCTCCCCCTAACCACCCGTCCCCCCTTCTGTGGAGCAACGGGGGAACCTAGAACCAGGATGAGGACAAGGGGCTCCAAGGACGAATCTGGGAGGGAGGAATGGGAGGTAGAGCTCAAAAAAAGGGAGGAAGACTGGGGAAGGAGACTAGATGAGCTGGAAAGGAAGATGGAAGAGAGGTTAGCAGCAGAATGCAGAAGGTGGAAGCAACAGGCCACAGCAGCAGAAATCAAGATAGAGAGATTAGAAGAGGAGCTGAGACATCTGAAACAGCACAGAGACAAAGATATTACAGAAGTAGCATCGGTAATGGCTACATCAAACACAGACAACAGGTCTGAAGGAAGCATGGAAACTAAACTGTATGCAGAGGTCCTGTCAAACCCACATGGGGCCAAAACAAAGACAGGGAGCACACTAGGACAGAATGAGAGGTTGGAAGACATTGAAGGAACTAGGACATGTTCAAGGACCTTACCAGATACCTGTGGGGGCCAGGAACAGGTGAGCAGGAAGGACAAACCAAGAAGCATAGGGGCCATAACTAGGGAAGGGACTGAAGGAAGGAACACTCCACGGGAAGGAACTAAAACACATCAGAGGATGCAATGGGAGTCACAGTGGGAGGTGGAAAGGGAGAGATCCGTGTTTGTCTATGGGCTAGATGAAGCTAAAGGGGAAACTTTTGATGAAAGAAAGCAGGAGGAGAAAAAAAGCGACAGAAGATATGAAGGTGATAGGCGAGGGGGACATGACCCAGGTGGCAAATTTTCGGAGAATTGGGTGGTTCACAATTAAAAGGAATCGGCCTCTCAAAGTAATTTTCAAGGCAGAATCAACCCAAACCATGATCCTGCAGGAGAAAGCACGGCTGAGAGGCAAACAGGAGTTCCGGAGTACCTCGATCGAGACAGAACACAGGATGAAAGGAAGACGATGAAAGAGACAGTTCAAAAACGAAAGGAGAAATGGGAGGAAATGAAAAAGGAGAGCAGAACAACCCAGGATCAAATGGAAGGACAAGCGCACCCCCCAGAAACACCTGCAGAAGGACTCCAGCCACGACACCCCCAAGGCAACTGAACAATCCAAACCAACCATCACACACCGATCCCTCTGTTTCCACCCCCCGCACCACAGTTACAGTATTAGAACAGAAGTTGAAGGTTTGGTAAACAAATGCAGATGGATTAACGAATAAACATGAGGAATGGCAAGAAAGAATCAATGAGAAGTCCCCAGACATCATAGCAGTTACAGAAACAAAACTCACGGAGACAATAACAGATGCAATCTTCCCACCAGGATACCAGATCATGAGGAAAGATAGAAGGGGCAGGGGGGGAGGTGGGGTTGCTCTGCTCGTAAAAAACAGATGGAAATTCGAGAAAATGGAAGGCATAGATGAGACGGGAGAAAGAGACTACATAGCAGGTACACTTCAGGCTGGGGAACACAAAGTGGTCATTGCAGTGATGTATAATCCACCACAGAACTGCAGGAGGCCAAGAGAGGAATATGAAGAGAGCAACAGAGCAATGGTGGACACACTTGCTGAGGTGGCAAGAAGAGCTCACTCCAGCAGAGCAAAGTTGCTGGTTATGGGGGATTTCAATCACAGGGAGATTGACTGGGAAAACCTGGAGCCACATGGGGGTCCCGAAACATGGAGAGCCAGGATGTTGGACGAGGTGCTGGAAAACCTCATGCACCATCATGTTAAGGACACTACCAGAGTGAGAGGGGAGGATGAACCAGCAAGATTGGACCTTGTGTTCACCCTGGGCAGCTCAGACATTGAGGACATCAAGTATGAGAGTCCCCTAGGAGCTAGCGACCACGTGGTTCTGTGCTTTGAATACATAGCAGAGCTGCAAGTGTAGAGAATAACAGGAGTTGAATGGGAAAAGTCTGACTTTAAAAGAGGGGACTACATAGGGTTGAAGAACTTCCTGCGGGAGGTCCAGTGGGACAGAGAACTGGCAGGTAAGCCAGTAAATGAAATGGTGGAATATGTAACAACAAAATGCAAGGAGGCAGTGGAAAGGTTTATTCCCAAGGGCAACAGTAACAACGGGAAGACCAGAACGAGCCCCTGGTTTACCCGACGGTGTAAGGAGGCAAAAACAAAGTGCAATAGAGAATGGAAAAAGTACAGAAGGCAGAGAACACACGAAAATAGGGAGATCAGTTGCAGAGCCAGGAATGAGTATGCACAGGTAAGGAGGGAGGCCCAGCGACAGTATGAAAATGACATAGCATCGAGAATCAAGACTGACCCGAAACTGTTGTATAGCCACATCAGAAGGAAGACAACAGTCAAAGACCAGGTGATCAGATTAAGGACAGAAAGTGGAGAACTCACAAGAAATGATCAGGAGGTATGTGAGGAGCTGAACAGGAGATTTAAGGAAGTTTTTACAGTAGAGACAGGAAGGGCTGTGGGAAGACAGCACAGAAGGGAACATCAAGAGGGAATATACCAACAAGTGTTGGATGACATACGAACAACTGAGGAGGAGGTGAAGAAGCTCTTAAGTGACCTTGACACCTCAAAGGCGATGGGACCGGACATCTCCCCATGGTTCCTTAGAGAAGGAGCAGAGATGCTGTGCGTGCCTCTAACCACAATCTTCAACACATCCCTTGAAACTGGGCAACTACCTGAGAAATGGAAGACAGCTAATGTAGTCCCCATATTTAAGAAAGGAAACAGAAACGAGGCACTAAACTACAGACCTGTGTCTCTGACATGTATTGTGTGCAAAGTCATGGAGAAGATTATCAGGAGGAGAGTGGTCGAACACCTGGAAAGGAACAAGATTATAAATGAAAACCAGCATGGGTTCATGGAAGGCAAATCTTGTATCACAAACCTCCTGGAGTTTTATGACAAGGTAACAGGAGTAAGACACGAGGGAGAGGGGTGGGTAGATTGCGTTTTCCTAGACTGCAGGAAGGCCTTTGACACAGTTCCCCACAAGAGATTAGTGCAGAAGCTGGAGGATCAGGCGCATGTAAAAGGGAGGGCACTGCAATGGATAATGGAATACCTGACAGGGAGGCAGCAACGAGTCATGGTACGTGAAGAGGTATCACAGTGGGCGCCTGTTACGTTCTAGGACCAATGCTATTTTTGATATATGTGAACGACATGATGGAAGGAATAGACTCTGAAGTGTTCCTGTTCGCAGATGACGTGAAGTTGATGAGAAGAATTAAATCGGACGAGGATGAGGCAGAACTGCAAAGAGACCTGGACAGGCTGGACATGTGGTCCAGTAACTGGCTTCTCGAATTCAATCCAGCCAAATGCAAAGTCATGAATATTGGGGAGGGGCAAAGAAGACCGCAGAGTATAGGCTAGGTGGACAAAGACTACAGACCTCACTCAGGGAGAAAGACCTTGGGGTGACCATAACACCGAGCACATCACCGGAGGCACACATCAACCAAATAACTGCTGCAGCATACGGGCACCTGGCAAACCTGAGAATAGCGTTCCGATACCTTAATAAGGAATCGTTCAAGACACTGTACACTGTGTATGTTAGGCCTATACTGGAGTATGCAGCACCAGTCTGGAACTCGCACCTGGTCAAGCACGTCAAGAAGTTAGAGAAAGTACAAAGGTTTGCAACAAGGCTAGTCCCAGAGCTCAAGGGAATGTCGTACGAGGAAAGGTTAAGGGAAATCGGACTGACGACACTGGAGGACAGAAGGGTCAGGGGAGACATGATAACGACATACAAGATACTGCGGGGAATAGACAAGGTGGACAGAGATAGGATGTTCCAGAGAGGGGACACAGGGACAAGGGGTCACAACTGGAAGCTGAAGACTCAGACGAGTCACAGGGACGTTAGGAAGTATTTCTTCAGTCATAGAGTTGTCAGCAAGTGGAATAGCCTAGCAAGTGAAGTAGTGGAGGCAGGAACCATACATAGTTTTAAGAAGAGGTATGACAAAGCTCAGGAAGCAGAGAGAGAGGACCCAGTAGCGATCAGTGAAGAGGCGGGGCCAGGAGCTGAGTCTCGACCCCTGCAACCACAATTAGGTGAGTACAATTGAGTACACAGGGGCCGTGAATCGACCCCTGCAACCACATACAGGCGACTACACAAACACACACACAGGGGCTGTGAATCGACCCCTGCAACCACATACAGGCTACTACTACACACACACACACACACACACACACACACAGGCTGTGACTCGACCCCTAGAACCACATACAGGCTACTACACATACACACAGAGGGGCTGTGACTCGACCCCTACAACCACATACAGGCGACTACACACACAACACACACACCTATAGGCTAGGTGGCCAAAGACTACAAACCTCGCTCAAGGAGACACGTCTCCGGAAACACACATCAACCAGATAACTGCTGCAGCATATGGGCGCCTGGCAAACCTGAGAATAGCGTTCCGATACCTTAGTAAGGAATCGTTCAAGACACTGTACACCGTGTACGTCAGGCCCATACTGGAGTATGCAGCACCTGTTTGGAACCCACACTTGATCAAGCACGTCAAGAAATTAGAGAATGTGCAAAGGTTTGCGACAAGGTTAGTTCCAGAGCTAAGGGGAATGTCCTATGAAGAAAGGATAAGGGAAATTGGCCTGACGACACTGGAGGAGAGGAGGGTCAGGGGAGACATGATAACGACATATAAAATACTGCGCGGAATAGACAAGGTGGACAGACAGGATGTTCCAGGGAGGGGACACAGAAACAAGAGGTCACAATTGGAAGTTGAAGACTCAGATGAGTCACAGGGATGTTAGGAAGTATTTCTTTAGTCAGGCAGTGAAATAGCCTAGAAAGTGACGTAGTGGAGGCAGGAACCATACATAGTTTTAAGACGAGGTTTGATAAAGCTCATGGAGCAGGAAGAGAGAGGACCCAGTAGCAACCAGTGAAGAGGCGGGGTCAGGAGCAAGGACTCGACCCCTGCAACCACAAATAGGTGAGTACAGGCTGCAACTCGACCCCTACAACCACATTATTTAACTACATGTAAACCACACAATAACCAAATTCTGTAAATTCAACATTGTAATCCTTATAGAGAATAAACTTTGAATTTGAACATACAGGCGACTACACACACACACACACACACACACACACACACAGGGGCTGTAACTCGACCCCTACAACCACATACAGGCGACTACACACAGAACACACACACACACACACACACACACACACACAC